>NW_028327172.1:196833764-197133764 GCF_987537825.1 Furipterus horrens | reverse complement strand
GAACATAAACAGACTCATAGATACAGAGAACATTTTGACAGTTGCCAGTTAGGGCAGGGGTTGGGGAAAGATTTTAAAAAATGAAAGAATTAAGAACAAATTGGTTGTTATAAAATAGTAATTGGAACATAAAGTAAGCATAGGAAATCTAGTCAATAATATTGTAATAACTTGTATGTTGTTATATGGATACAAGACTTGTTGGGATGATCACTTAATAAGTTATATAATATCTAATAACTTGGGTGTACACCTGAAGCTAATAGAATAATACATGTCAGTTGTAATTGAAAAATAAAAATTATTTAAAAATGAAAAAAATTTACTGACTTGATAAGATCAAGATTTTTTTAAAGACACACAGAAAATAATGAAATAAAATTATTAATTAGATTCATCTAAATAAAGCATATATGAGGTCTGTCCAGAAAATATCCAACCATGTAATATAAAAAATAGAGATATTTATTAAAGAAGATACAAGAAACATTGCACCTAGAACTATGACACCTCATTCCCCTTCAAAGTAGGCACCTTGTGACCTCACACAGTTCTCCCAATCACCATTAGCTACTCTGTTATATTTTTCTGAATTTCATCAACAGTTTGAAATCTCTTCCCTTTCAAAGGTGATTTGAGACTTGGGAAAAGCTGGAAGTCACAGTGTGCCAAATCTAGGCTGTAGGGGGACTGAGTCCGCTGGGGGATTTGATGTTTTGTTGAATCTCTGCATGAGACGTGCTGCATGAGTGGGCGCGTTGTTGTGATGAAGCTGCCAGTTGCCTGTGGCTGTGGTCTTCTGAGTCATCTGAATAGTTTTCACAGAGGAATGTTCCATCTTAATGCAAAATTTGATGCAGATTCATTGCTTTACTCACTCAGTCATTTTGAAAGTGATGGTCACACAGTACACATGCTCACTCAACATCTACTGCCCCCACTGACTAGTACAGTGAAGTCGTCATTGTTCACACATGTGCATTCTGGTCCACCCTCCTTGGCTGCCAGGATACATCAATATTACACAAACTCCTCTCGTTATATTAATAATGGTTGAACTTTTTCTGGACAGACCTCATTGTATTACCCTGCAATTTTTAAATAAAGACTTTCTGTATAAAAAAATGTTTTATCATTACTCATTAACTTATTTAAAATTATATGAAGAGCAGTTTGTCTTTTTTTGAAACACTAGGCTAGTGAGTTCAACAGTGGCAAATAGGAATGAGGCCAAAGATAAATAATATGTGATTTCTATTTTGTCTTTATTCAGCCATGTTTTCAAAAAGTCATAGTCTATATTTAGAACTCCACAGTACATTACCATAAAATTTCCTTGTTAATGATAATTATGTTATGATTTGTAAATTACAAAACCTACATTCACAAAGTGTTCTTGGAGGTTTTTATGAGTATCTGCTTTAACTGGAAGTCACTGAGCAGAATTTTACTTCTATTCAGCTCTATTGTGCTTAGTGAGGAAAGATTATGGAGGACATAGTATATTCCTTTTTGGCCTCCAGATATGATAAGAATGAGCTGACATGACAGATAAGGCAAAGGATTTTCATGTTGTGGTTCTGTAGGCTCTTTTTGTTTTAGGTTTTGAGAAAAGAAAATTTTAATGTTGACAACATTAATATTAATTTGTTTTACATTTTCTTTTTGTACTGTTGGAGAAATATTTTCTTTGTCTAATGTGTTTTCTTTAGATTCTTAATGACTTTTTAGTTAGGTGTATGATTTATTTTGAAGTAATTTTTCTGTGCAAAAATTTATTAGACTTATAAATGTGGATTTAGTGTTAGACTAGTTAATGTGTTCCATTTGTAATTGTTTATCTTTGTACCAATTGATATTATCTTTATTAATGTGACAATGCATTATTTTAGAAAGATAGAAAGATAAAAATTACAACATTTAGGAGGCTGTATGTATGATAGTCAACAAGAAGAAGGAAAGGGAAAGTTTTAGGTTTCTAGCTTACACCAATGGGTATATAAATGTAGAATTTACTAAGATAAGGAAAACAAATATATAAACATATCTAGATCAAAAGTAAACTTTGGTATACTTTGAATATATATGAGTTGAGATGTTTAATGATCAGCTAAATATATAGACATGAGGCTCAGAGAATAAATATAACTAGAAGATCCATATTTGAGAGTTATTAAAACAGAGTCATCTAAAATGTATGGGACTGCTCACAGGAAAATTCTAGATAAAGAGTAAGATGGAATGCTCAGAACTGAAATACAAGGAAAAACAATAATTAGAGGTTGGGAACACAGTGAGGAAATGCAAGACAAAGTGAGAAGGCATCTGAGAGCAAAGAAAACCAAAAGTAAAGTCTTAAACAAAACAAGATTGTTTTTAAAAAGTGAGACTCTTCATTGTGCAAATAATGCTAAGATCCCTAAACAGCAAAAATTAAAAATGTCTATGGACTATTTTTCTAAAAACATTTGAAATGATATGAAAGCAATAATAGATTTCTAAATAAAAATTTTTCAGGGTAACAACATGTGTCTTTATTGTTGTCTGTCAATAACTATAAAATGATCACCCTAATTTCACAATTTGTCCTTTTAAACCTGCATAGGTTTTACTAGAAAATTTTGTTAGACTTACTTTGGGGAATTTTATATACTATAACCCAGTTGTAGTTGTAGAAAATGTCTGATATATGTAACTTCTAGAATTATTGGTCATTTGTGGAGTTTTTTCTGTTACTTTTATTGTTGACACTGTTACAGATGTCCCTATTTCCCCCTGGGTTTGCCTAGCTCCAACCAGCCACCTTCCTTCTGGCCACACTGTTCTCTGTGTCCATATACAGTCATATTTTGGTTCTGTTGGACATAGAACTTGTCAAATCCAGAATTAACGATGAGTACCGAGGTATGTTCGGTACTCATCGTTACACTGTACACTGTATGTTCTTTGACTAATCCCTTAACCTTTTTCATCCAGTCTTCCCCTGAACCAACTTCCCCTTTGGCAGCTGTCAGTCTGTTCCATATATTTATTTCTGTTTCTATTTTGTTCATCAGTTTGTTTATTAGATTACACATATAAGTGCGATCATACGAAATTTGTTGTCTTATGACTGGCTTATTTCACTTAGCATAATGATCTTCTGTCCATCCATGCTATTACAAAAGGTAAAAGTTTCTTCTTTTTTTACTGTCACGTAGCATTCAATTGTACAAATGTATTATAGCTATTTTATTCACTCATCTACTGATGGGTAGTTGGACTGTTTCCAGATCTTGGCTATTGTTAATAATGCTGCTGTAAACATAGCATATATTCCCATGAATTGGTGTTTTGGGATTTTTAGGATATAGTCCCAGAAGTAGGACTGCTGGATTAAAAGGCAGATCCATTTTTAATATTTTAAGGAAATTCTATGCCTTTTTCCACAGTGGCTGCACCACTTTGCATTCCCACCAAGAGTGCAGTAGGGTTCCCTTTTATCCACATCCTCGCTAGCCCTTGTCGTTTGTTGATTTATTGATGGTAACAATTCTAGTGGGTGTGAGGTGGTATCTCATTCTGGTTTTAAAATATTCTCCTATTGAGAAAACTTGCCTTGATGTGAACCACATAGGCACCAAGATTAATGTAGGATTTTGTAGTTTATTATACATAATATTAAATAAGTAATTTGTTATCAAGGAGCATTAACAATAAAACACTTATACTTAAAGACTAGGTAAGGGAAAACATTCAGTTATTACAAAGCAGAAGACATTTTCCCATGGCAGTTTATTCTGAAGAATGTGAAAGGATAAAGTTCATTTGAGGCCATATGCTCTCCTTATTCTCATTGCTTCATAAACTGGAAAAATTAAAGCACTCAGTTTAGAACTATGCAGCTACAAAACTCTGTTTTGAAGGGTCCACAGATGAATGCCAAGAGGTTATCCCACAGTGAAAATAATTGGATGCCCCAGAGGTTAGCATTTTTTTTTTTGAGCTTCTGCTTATTTATCTCGTTCTTAGCTTATCTATCTTCTGAAATCCTCTTAAAAAGTAAAAGTATCAGCATGGTGACTTTAAAAAGAAAAAAAGAATAAGGGCAAGAAAGGGAGCTGTGCAAACTGAGTAGAAAAATGTATTGTGGTTAAAATGTGTTTTATAATTTTCCCTTACTCATTCTTTAAACTGTGAGTCTTTTGGAGGAATAGTAAAATGTTTTTTATAAAGAAGAAATATAAATTACTAGGAACATGTAACAATACTATGTATTATAGATCACTTATAACAACTCACAATGCATTCAAACTTACTATTAAAAAGTGATTTATGTCATGTGATTATAGGCCATTAAAATATGCATAGCATCAAGAATCCTGTAATTGTTACTATTATAATCTTAATGGTAGAATAATGTGTTGGCTTCCAACATGGGCTCACATGAGTTCTTCCAAAACAAGAAATAGAGACATCCAGGTTTCATTATCATGTACCAGAAAAGTGACAGCGTGTTCCTTGATGCAAGGATTTCAGACTCTCTTTCTAAAAATGCTTGTCATATATAGATAGATAGATAGATAGATAGATAGATAGATAGATAAATAGATATAGATATATATATAGTGAAATATTTTAAGCATACATGATATATAGATAGATATAGACATGGATATAGATATAGATCTTAAATTTATGTTTAAAATATATTTTATACTTATATATATTTGTGCTCACACATACACACAACTGATAGCCATTATTACCAAACATTTGAAGTGAAAAATTCCTGCAATAAAAAAAAAAAAAATACAAAAAACTAAAAGACTGTATTGGGTCATTTTCTCTGTGTGTCATCTTTAAAATATAATTTTCATCTTCCTTTCTCCTACAATCTGACTATAATTTACAGAGTGAGAACTGACATAAACTGATGCAATGCATTAAAGAAGGTGAAAACTTATTCTTAGATAAGTTCTTAGCTCTTGCACAAAACCTGATCAATGTGAACCACATAATTAATTTATTAAATAAGTATTTAATGTTCATACTTACATACTTCACAGCATAATGGCCCTAGAGTTCAACTACTTAAGATCAAACCTTGGCTCCACCATTTACACATATTTTGTGATCATAAGCAAGTTATTTGGGTTTGTCATCAGTAAAATGGAGGAAATTTAATGTAACAGCCTCAGGATTTCACGTTAGAGTGTGAGTCAAGTGCGTGAACAGTTCCTCTTATATAATCATCCTAGTACATTTTAGCTTTTGTCCACCTTAATGTAATTGTACTTATTTATTTACTTATTTATTAAATCTCACCCAAGGATATGCTTACTGATTTTAGATAGAGGAAGAGAATGAGAGAGAAAAACATCAACATGAGGGAGAAACATCAATTGGTTGCCTCCCTTATGTGCCCAACCACAGATCAAACCAACAACCTAGGTATGTGCCCTGACCAGGATAGAAGATGCAACCTTTTTGGTGTATAGGATGATGCTCCAACCAACTGATCCACCCAGCCAGTGATGTCTCCCTTAATTTTAAATAACACAATTTGAAAACTATCAAAACATATCAAAAATAATAAAAAACAGTACTGTATAAATATTTATTGTAGAAATTAAAAATATATATTGTCAAAAAGCCAATGTTTTTTTCTGAATAAAATCTAACACTATGTTTTAAATTTTTTGAATGCTCTTTAGATACAGAAAGAGAATACTTTTAAAGACTATTTTTAAAAGAGAATCTCAAAGAATGATCCACTTCATATAATAAAATTAAATTTTTTCTAACAAGAGTTTAATCAAAGGTGTCTATCATACATTATCACTTTAAATTGTTGCAGAACACCTGTCCTGTAAAATTTAATGTGAATTCATGATAGATTTTTAAAAGTTCAAAATTAGATAGAAAATCTTTTCTTGTTTGCTGGTGATTTGAATTTAAAAGAAAAAAATCTTATGCAATTGCTTCTATATTTGCTCCAATTAGAAAGTAAAGGAACTATTGGATTCAATCTGGAATAAAATTTTTCTATTTTTAAAAAATGGATCAGAAATTATAACAAAAAGATTTAATACATAAGCTAAATTTAGTTAAATAAATAATATAATAATTAAAATAAAAATTATAATATTCAGACATCTTTAGACATAAAACTACAGACTTCATTGACACAAAAATAATTTGGCTATATGGATAGTCTGTGGTACTAAATGGAAAAATTATCATGAGAATAATTTGTAATAATGATAACAGTTAAGACATTGAGTGCTTGGTTTGTGGTAGAAATTAAACTCTTTTACTTACATAACTTAACACATATATTGCCCTCAGGAGTATTATGAGGCAGATGCTAATATAATCTCTAATTTAAGAAAGAAATGGAGACACAGAAGAAACTGAACTAACTTGTTTCTTTCATAAATCCAGAAAGGGTTAGAGGAAGGATTCAAGTATAGCCATTGCACTCTGCCATGATGAAAATTTATCTAAGCTTTCATGCAATTTTAATAAAATTTACAACTTAAAGTTTTGTGAAACCAAAAGGGCTAATTTAGAGTTCATCTAGGATAACTGTCATAGCACAATCAGCTTAAAATTTACAAGATGGGTTTCATTTGTTGTCATTCCTTGCATATTATCATAGAGAATAAAGAAGTTACTGCTTTAAAGAGTAAGATTCATGTCCCAATAGAAAAGGAAAGTCGTCGTCGGCAGCCGTCCGTCCCGAGAGACGATGGTGTAGCTTCTTAAGAGTCCATCTGCACCGCCGAGAATGGCTGTGCAGTCCGACTCGGGAGTGACACGGTATCTGTCTCCTCCCGTGTTGAATCGACATCTTGTGATGACGCTGGAGTTTCCTCTCCAGTGAAGCTGAAGCTACAGAGCCTGGGCAGGGTGATATGGAGGGTCTGCTGTTGCCCATGCAGCAGACCCCCCCTCTCTTCGCAGCTGAAGGATCCAAGGGAAAGACGGAGTCAATACAGCTTGGCTTCAGGTGCGCCGCAGGAGTTGCCGGTGTTGACTACAACGTCAAACCGCCTTAGGGACTCCGGCTCCGGATTTTCTGTCGGGGTTTACTCCCTTAGCCTTTCCCCTGAAGAGGTATGCCGCAAGGCAGCGGAGGTTTTTTGGAGTCAGAGTTTTCCTTCTCTGATGTACCCTGACTGGAAGATCGAACCAGCGACACTTAGCTCGCAGGCCGACGCTCAATCCACTGAGCCAAACCAGCCAGGGGCAAGAAAAGGAAAGTACAATCAAGAGAACAGGAACCATATGTCAGCAAAACACTTTTAAAAAATCCTGAGCTCACATCTTGAACTAATAATAAAATAAAGTAATAAAAATGTAAATCATACAATAAGCACATGAAAACTGTATTTCTGGTATTTGACTTTCTATTGTTTTCTTATAAAATTTTAACACAATGATAAAACCCTTTCAAAAGGAAAAATTAGAATTTATTTAGTAACTCACTAGTTAAAAGAGGCTTTTTTTTTTTTTTCACTTGGTATGCCTCTGATCCATTTTAGTGATTCGTAATAGACTTATGTCTGATGAAATTGGCCTTAAAATGAAGAATCAATATGGAAACATTTTAGTCAGGGATAATTTTCCTAAAGAATTCTCTATAATTAAACTAGTCTGAATGTTGGCTTATGCTTAATTTTTTAAATTTGTATTTATTTAATCAAACAAAGTTGAGAATCGTTGGTTAATAATATTATATAATTTTCAAATGTACAAGTTTATAATTTCATATCTTCATACTCTATTGAATGCTCAACACCCAAAGTCAAGTTTCCTTCCATTACCATATATTTCACCCCCTTTATCCACTTTACCTTCCCCCCACATTTTTTTCACTATTCTGTTCTCTCTATCTATGAGTTTTTTTCTTGTTTGTTTGGTTAGTTCATCTGTTACTTTTTGTTTTATATTCCACAAATGAGTGAAATCATGCAGTTTTTGTCCTTTCCTATCCAATTCATTTCACTTAGCATATTAACCTCAAGATGTGTACGTGTTGTAAATGGCAATACCTTATCTTTCACGATGGTTGAGTAGTATTTGATTTTATATATATGAGGTCTGTCCGGAAGAAGTTCAGCCACTGTTAATAAAATGAGAACGGTGTAACTACGTCAATGTAAACTGTCAGCCAAGCAGAGTGGACTGGAATGCAGATACGTGAACCAGGAAAACCTCACTATACTAGTGGATGGAGGCCATAGATAACATTGAGTGAGCATGTGTACTGTGTTGCCATTGCATTCAAAGTGACTGAGTAGAGAAATGAATCAGCATCAAATTTGGTGTTAAGCTTAAACATTCCTCTGCAAAAACTATTCAGGTGATTCAGTAGATTGCAGCAATGGGCAATTGGTCATTCACAGCTTCATCACAAAAACAAGCCTGCTCATTCATCACATCTCATGGGGAGTTTCTTGGTGATATATCATATCCCCCAAGTGACTTAGCACCCTACAGCCCAGATTTGGCACCCTGCAACTTCGGGCTTTTCCCAAAACTAAAATCACTTTTGAAAGGAAAGAGATTTTATTTTAGACCATCGGTGAGATTCAGGAAAATACAATGGGACAGCTGATGGTGATTGGGAGAACTGTGTGAGGTCCTAAGGTGCGTACTTTGAAGGGGACTGAGGCATCATTGTCATGTGTATAATGTTTCTTATTTGTTCTTCAATAAATGTCTCTATTTTTCATAGTACATGACTTGATACCCAGAATAGGTTTTGTTGGATCATATGGTAGTCCTATTTTTAATTTTTTGAGGAACTTTTATACATTTTAAGTTGATCCTTTTGTTCAGTAAATTCCATTATTTTAACAGAGTTATATGAAAATACTGAGCTTATTTTATTCATTTTTCTCTTAATTTCAATATACTTAATATGATACTGTCAAGATTTAGCATAACTTATTAGTTCTCCAGACAATATACACACATCTACTAGGTCTGCAAAGTTTCCCTGTTTCCAACTATTTGTTGACAGCCATTCTGTACCTCTCCTTATGTTGTTGGCATAGTTCATAGTTTCTTTTGCCTAGCTTGATTTATGTAAACATTTTATTATATGGTACTATTTCAAAAGTGCTACAAAGGCCCTGGGAGGGTCAGGAGGCCCCAGTCAAGTAAAGGGTGATGAAAAAAATACTTCTAGAACTTGGTCAATTTAAATCTAGGCAAATTATAGTTTTCTTACAGTTTCCAAACCTCTGTAGTTCACAATAATCTAAGCTGACCTCCACAAAATAGTGTGAATAAAGAATTCAAAATATGTTTTATTGAGAATAGAATAGAAATTTAGAGACATTAAACATGTCAGTGGAGAATATACCAAAATAGAAATAAAAATTGGATGCATTAAAAGTAAATTTTAATAATTACCTACTGCACTTTTATTCAAAAACTTTAGCAAAATTTTCAGGGCAGGAAAAGCCAGTCTGTTCTAAACAAAAAGAAAGAGCATAATCTGATATATCATTTTCTAGGACTTTGGACTGCATTTACCAGCTGGTAAGTTTTTTTTTCTTCCTTTATAATACCTAAGTAAATATACAAATATATATTTTTTATTCTAAGAACCCTATGATATAGAAGTTAAATCATCCATTACTAGGATTTTCTAAGCACAAGTAAAATCTTTGATTCAGAGCTCTGGTTCTCTAATGTTATATATCATGCAAATATAGAACCTTGTACCAGGAGCTATGATTTTTTATTATCCACAGCCTTCCACATGAACATTCACTAGATGTTAAACAATGTATACCAAGAACCTACCACAAATGAAGAAAAATCGATAGCTGAAGCATTTTACTAAAGATTTCTCCATGAAATATCAATGATCTGACTTTGGTAAAATAACCCAAGTAATGATTTTCATCTTAAGGGGTATATGCTTATTTCTGTTTTGAAAGAGCTGCATAATATTAGCTAAGATTTAGCCCGATCCCAGTTTTCAAATTAATAATTAAAAGACCTGGTTTCAAAGAATAATGCAAGAAAGTGTTGACATAAATTCTGCATATGCTTCCATTTGCTCTACACTGCAATGATAATACATGTCTGTGCTTTACTGGGTTTGCACTCTGATCACACACTTTTCTCTCCTGCAAAAAATAAGTCATTGTCTCTGGCATTGTTTTTCTTTGTCATTGGATTGGTGTACTTGTATGAAGTAAAGCAGACATCAGTGTTAATAAAAGAAATAATTTTGAGGCATAAAATTGCCCATGATGCATCTGAGAATTTAGCAATGAAGGAACCATCAGTCACAACCTTAGTGTAATATTAGCTGAGACCTGGATATTCTTGGGGTATTGGGCATTTTAAAGACTTGATCAGTTCTTAACAGAAGTAAACTCCAACTTAAAAAAAAAAAAAAAAAGAAAGAGGGAAAGAAACCCAGCTAATGACAGACATTCAGCCATATAGTGATAAGAAAGTGGTGAGGATTACACAAATGTTTCATTCACCGAAATTATATATGTCAGGTCTATGAATTTCACATTATATTCACTATATTTCAATAAAAATAAGCCACAGTTAAAACTTTTCTATGACTTATTTGTCTTAGGAAAGGATTTGCAGCATTATATTTCTTGTTTGGTTCATTTTCTCTTTGTTTCTTTAAAACAGGATATAAGATGCAAACTTAGAGTAACAAACTTCTAATAGAGACTGTCAAATAAGTCCATATTCAAAATCGACTACAGAATTTTAAATCTTATAAAACCATGGTTCAGTTGGAGAACAGTTTTTAACAAGCTAAATCTTTAGATTTATCTTTGTAAAGGACTACAGTTCTTAATATATCATAATATTTTACATTTTTATAAAAATATGATAAAGGAGATAAACCAGTGGTATGGTCCAATTTTTGGCTAAGTCAATTCTTCAAGCCTTCTTGATCATTAGAAAATTAGGTACAATAAAAATAGATAATTTATGTATTTGGAATTATGTGAAACTCTTCTCAAATTTCAGGGCCAACCACAGAGAATATCAATCCTAGTATGGGATTCCATAGAATTTGGTCAATTATGTGGTATGTCTATTTCTTATATGCATTTCAGCAATTACCCTGACAACATTTCTTGCCACTTCAAGTAAAAGATATTTAAAACTGGGATTGTGAATGATACAGCTCTTGCAGCACAACTTAATTTTTAACATATTCTGATGACTGCCATTCTCAAAAAATGCTTATCTCTTTAAACATCATAAAGCCATCTTGCCTTTACAACTGTTTATTTTTGTAATTATTTTAACTTATTTTATTCATACAAAAAAGTTGAAATAAACACCTTTTCAACCATTTATTTTTGTGTGAATAATTTTTGTGAATCAAATTTTCCACTTATCGGTATCGTTAGAAATATCATTTTCCTAACCAAAAATTTTGCCTGAGAATAAAACAAAAACTCTAAATTTTCCATAAAGATGGTTAACATTTACAGCTTAGAAAATACTTTATATCTATTGTTAATAGTTTTGTAAAATTTCAGAACCACAGGGACCCTAGAAATCTTCACATATGTTGACTCAGAGATGAGAAAGATATTTCTGAAATCCACACTGCTGATTGAGAAATCTATCCAACTCTTGGTTCATTGATCTTTCTACCATTACTATAACAGCTTACATTTCAATAATGTTATCATACCTCAAGAAAACACTTCAATCCTGACATTAGTGCTTCTAAACTCTCCGAGAGTACAAGGCTACATTTCATAGCACAGTTTGGGATATTATCAGAAATTTTAGATTTTAAAAATTATTTTCAAGATGATCTTTTTCTTTTCCTTTTATTTTTTGGTTTTTCAATTACAGTTGTCCCATTTTTCCCCCATTGCTCTCCCCCACCCAACCCACCCTTCCCCCGCAATCATATGCCTCCCCGTTGTCCATGTCCATGAGTCATTTATACACGTTCCTTGATTAGACCCTTCCCTTACTTCTCCCCCTTGTCTCCCTCCCCCCTCAAGATAATCTTTAAAAAATACTAAAAGCATGTTGTGTATCACTTGGATCATTATAAGCAATTGTGAATGATTACAATGTTTCCATTTGTAGTTGTGTTAGTCTCATGAAGGTGCTAATTATTACTAATTAACACCTTTAATTTTCATGAAATAATATAAAACACCAGAAATTTCTGATTTTGTGACTCAGTGCAAATGAATATTAATGTTATTTGAACACATAAAAGTTGTGTAAGAACTGTGTCATTGCATTAGAAATCATGGTGCTATCATACTAAATTCAAAAGAACATTCCTCTTGTGAACAAAGGCATGCACGCTTTTGCTCATTACTGTAATTCTAGGGTAGGTCACAATACCTGAACCAATATGCACAGTGCCTACACCACTGTTGGCTGACTTAATTCATAGGAACAGCTATTCAGATTTATAAACAATACCATGTGTCACATTAAACTTCTAGGTATTTTTTATTTAATTTCTAAATTGGTCTTTGTTTCATAGTTGCATAACAGCAAAGCATAATTAATTTAAATCTACTTATGTGTTTGCAGATATTTAACATTTTAATTAAAATTATAACATGATTCAACTGGAAATGTTTTTTTTTTTTTAATTAAAGAAGTTTTAACAGTTTTTGAAATTGAGAAATGGTATCCTATTGAATAAAGACCATGAAACAGATTGGGAGAAGGCAATGTATGCGGTCAAGTTCATATGTCTGGCTGTGAGCACAGGGGAGATTTTAGGTCTGATCTCACTTCAAACACATTCTTTCTACTAGAGCTTCTGTACACAGAATTAGTAAATGTTAGACTTTATTGTATTTCCCATAAAGAATTACATCAACTACAGTTGTTTTTACAGTTATTAATTAAAAAATTCAAAACTTCCTTTGATACCAAAAAAAAAAAAAAAAAATCCAGCATAAAGTTGACTGGCAAAAATGATCTGAAACTATAGGAACATACTAGAAATACACTTCAACAAAATTTCCTGAAAGATGTTCATACTGGAGACAATATGGCTTTGTGGGACTTTTATGGGAATCAGAGAAAACTAGGTCCCAATTCTTTTATCACTGACTTTAATCAAATGATTTTCTGAACAGTCACATGAAATTTCTCATAGTTCTAATTATGTATATATTTATAGAGCATTTCTTGGTTTCTTATTTTGCTTTAGTTTTTATTGCAGCTATTTTGTCACATAGTATTCTTTCACTATGCCCTGGCTGGTTTAGCTCAGTGGATTGAGCGTCGGCCTGCGAGCTAAGTGTCGCTGGTTCGATCTTCCAGTCAGGGTACATCAGAGAAGGAAAACTCTGACTCCAAAAAACCTCCGCTGCCTTGCGGCATACCTCTTCAGGGGAAAGGCTAAGGGAGTAAACCCCGACAGAAAATCCGGAGCCGGAGTCCCTAAGGCGGTTTGACGTTGTAGTCAACACCGGCAACTCCTGCGGCGCACCTGAACCCAAGCTGTATCGACTCCGTCTTTCCCTTGGACCCTTCAGCTGCGAAGAGAGGGGGGGTCTGCTGCATGGGCAACAGCAGACCCTCCATATTACCCTGCCCAGTCTCTGTAGCTTCAGCGTCATCGCAAGATGTCGATTCAACACGGGAGGAGACAGATATCGTGTCACTCCCAAGTTGGACTGCACAGCCATTCTCGGCTGTGCAGATAGACTCTTAAGAAGCTACACCATCATCTCTCGAGACGGACGGCTGCCGACGATTCTTTCACTATAGTACACTTTCAGAACCAAAATTGGAAATAACAAGAAGTATAGAAAGGAAAAGATGATATAAGGAAGACAGGAAGGAAAAAAGAGAAAGAGGAGGGAAGGGAAGTTGATATTTATACATTTTTTCCTCCTCAGTTTTTGGATCTTTTATGTCCATTTGCTAGGTCCTTATACCTCACTATTCTTTATTGTAAATTTCAATTTTGAAAATACCAAATGAAAAGTAAAACCAAATAATTCTGTATAGAAAACTTCTGTGTTCCTTTGTAATTTGGGAAAGGAGAAGAGGTTCAAAATGATTGCTCAAAATCCTGAAGCAATAACGAGATTGATCAATTTGAGCGCATTAAAAGTGTGTTGAAAGGTCATATATATTGTGTATGTAAGTATGCATTATTTGCCTTTGCAAATTATATCACAGGCAAAAGTCTAATAGATGTATGGTACAGAATGCTATAAAAGTCAATAAAAAAGAGCAAGAACATTATAAAGAAACAGACAGATTAGGACAGTTGACAGAAAAAGAAATAAATATATAATGTCTCAAATTTATGAAAAATACTCAATCTCATTCATGTAAGCAGTAATGTAATTTAAAATTGAAGTGCAATCTCATTTCTGGTTGGTTTTATAAACCAAGAATTTTCAAAATCCAATAGTTTAACTACATGTGCCATTTTGGGGTTTGAGGATTCATGCACTCTTAGGCTAGAGGCATTGCAAATGGATACAGCTATAAGGGAGACAAAAATAGCAATGCCTAACAAAACTGCATATGAACTAAAACTGACTGAACAATTATGTTCTAGGATCCCATCTGAATTATGAACTAGCAAATATGTGAATTGACATGTGAATAAAGTATTATTTTTAGTTGCAAATGAGCAGAAATACCTGAATGTCTTAAAAAAGTGTGTTGGTTGAATAAACTGTGAAATGCATAATGAAACACTAATGGAGAGATAAAAACACACTTCCAAAGGGTTTCATTGTGAATCATAATTTATGCAACATTTCTATATATTAGAAGATAATTCTCGTTAGCAAAATGGCTATTTCAGAAGTGTCTGTCACAACTTTTTCTGCACTCTTTTAAGGTAAATTACAGATCACATAACAAAGTCTTTGGGGACAGACTTGAACTTGGAGCTGAATACTAAAAATGATAGTATTTAGGAAAGTAAAAAAATACAAAGAATAAGACCACATAAGAGAAATTATGCAAACTACGTAATTTCCAAATGATCATTTCATTCAAAGAGTTGGGGAGTTGGGACAGGCAATCATATACTGAATCCTAGAGAACATGTTAAAAATGAAATGTTTTAGCAGATTAAATTGTTTGAGGAACAAAGTTTATTTACTCACTTGCCTTTGTTGCAAGTATTTTTAATCTTCCACTGAATGTTTATTGCAATATTTATCCCCAAATTAATTTTGTGATGAAGTAAAATTGATATAAAATCAAAGACTACTCTAGTCTTGACTGACACTGGCTTAGCACCCTATTTATTTTTGCACTTAGGGCTACATTTGAACTGTTTTTTAAATTTGTTGGGGGAAATAGTAAAATCAGTAAGGATACTGTCAATGTCTACAAATGACTTATTATGAATGAAAAGAATGGGGTTAAATTTCTTTTACCTGAACAGCTTTAAAAGAAACAAACCAAACCACAGTAGCACCTATAGATCCATTATGTATAACATCAATGTTGAAAACAATTATTCAAATGTGTTTTTGTCATTCTGAATAAAACAATTTATTTTTCATATTTTTGTATTCTAATCCACATCACTATTTCAAAATATATAGAAATAATTTAGGTAGACAGTTATGGCAGAATTTATGTTGGGACTGTACAGCAGAGAAGATAAAAAGCTTTGGATGGAGTGCCTAAGCTATTTTAAGCCAACTGTGGTCTCCCAATTGGCAGAGGGTTTACATGAAATTTCCTAGTTTTTTTCAAAAAGTGACTGAGACTGTATACTCATAGATAAAATCTCATGTATCTTTTCAGCCATATTTAGTACTATGATTTTATATTCTGAGTTATTTGAAATATTTACGCATTTAAATTATGGCAAATTATAGTTAACTGCTATGCTGGTTAATACTATGTGTCAACTTGACTGGGCTAAAGGATGCCCAGATAATGGTGGAATAGATTAAAAGGAGGTAATTAAGAAAGAAGAATAGCTTACATTGACAATATTTAGACTTCACAGTTAGATGTGGTTTTATTTACACATACCATTAATGATATCTGAGTTGTCTGTTAAGTTCCAATTCTTTTTTAGGTTCTGGTGTGCAAGAAAAATTCATTCTTAGATTAATGTGGCTCACAATCAATAAAAACTCTAACACTGAAAACTATTGGGGATAGTTTTAATTGCTGTATTATTAACAAATTATGTTTCTGTATCTAAAAGGATGCACTGAGTCAATAGTGATTAACTACCACTTCACTTTCCCCTAACCAGCAGGTCATAATCTTTGCTGGTGGAGGGTCTTGCTGTTTCCAAATAAAAATGGGGTTTGGCTGCCCATCACCACCAAAAAGCAAAACCTAGTTATATAGGCTGGTGAGAAAGGAAAGAGGTTTTTATTCAAATGCTGAACAATCTGGAAAAATGGGGGACTCCCGGTCTCAAGGCTCATTTCCTCCACAAAACCCAGACAAAACCCAGCCATCCTAAGCCAGACCAAAACAAAAGGCAGCACTCAGAACTCCTGTTCCATTTTCAGGTACTATCCCTTGGGACCCAAGGCAACTGCTATTGGTCATCCAGGTAGTGGAACTCTCTCCCAGCTGCTGTCCAGCTTCAGGCTCCTTCCCGGAAGCTATGTGTGGAGGTGGCACTGCTATCAGGCCTGCAGCCTCTATAGCCACAAGGTCCTGTGCTCCCAGGCAGGAGGACCACAGGAACTACCAGCAAATGTTCCACCAGGCTGACAAGAGAGGGAGACTCCCTCCTAAACACAATGGTCATGTGACTGCCAAGGTCACGTGGGCGGTGGAGAGGACAGACCACTGCCTAAACCAAAGTGCAGGTCTCAAGCAGCTCACAACAAGCAAGAGATCGTCTTTCTGCCCCTGGGTTTATATTAGTTTCAGGTGTGGGATGAGCCAGGTGCTATCTCAGAATGATGAATTAATTCCCTAAATTTTGTGCACTTTGCGTGGGTCCATCTCCCAACCAATCCCTTCTTTTCCCAGTCTAGATAGACAAGCTTCTCTGGTCCAGCACCTCCCCTGCCACCATCTGGACTCCTATTACACATGCACCTGCCTCCCTGTAGTCCCACCCCCAATCTGGTACCAGAAGTGGGTAGGAGGGCATTTTCCGTCTATCCAATTATCTTGCTAGCCTTGTGCGTGCTCAGGGTAAGAACCTTCTCCTGCTACCATCTTGCCCAGAAGTAGGGGAGGCTCCTGTGGTGGTGCTCCATCAGCTCCATACAGCTCCTGCCCTAGTGACTGTATGAGGAACATTGCTACACTTGGGGCCCATTGGCACAGCATGACTTGACTGAACCAAAAGCCTCAGTAAAGGGACCCTGGAAACCTACAGGGCCTCTCAGGCAGCACTGAGGGCGGCCTCAGCAGGAGGGGCAGGGCCTCTGCACCAGGGGTGGGGCATCCTTGAGGCACAAACTCCGTTCAGTGCGGCCTCACGGTACCGCAGAACTGCTGTTAAACTCAGTGTCCTTTCCATGGCCCCAGATGGTTCGCAAAGGCACTGTCTGGCTGCACACCACACCCTCAGTTTCCCCGAGGGGTGTGGCTTGGTGCAGAAGTGGCTCCCAGGTTCTGTTCCCATGGCCTCGCTCCATCTCCCTCAGCAGCCCCTCCTATTCCCCATGGACAGCCTACTCCCAGCGGTCTGGACAGGCTGTCAATCTGTGCCATTGCCTTCAATCTGTAAAACACGCGTCTGTGACATTCAATAAAGTGAAGTACAACAGAACAAAATATGCGTGTAACGTGTTTGGAGAAAAATGATCACAAAGGAGCTGGTCTGCTCTACTGATAAAAATGGCAGTAGTAAAGGGAAATTACTATTTAAAAAATCAGCCTTGGCATATTACTGTGAACCCTAAGAAAGAAGACACCCACTAAAAAAAAAAAAGTCTCCTGGTGGCTAACAGGGCTCAAGCTAAAAAAAAAGAAAAAGAAAAAAAAAAGCCTGACAGCCATTTCTACACAGGGGACCCTTCCACAAAGTGCACTTCCTGCCTCTGCACTGAACTGCCTGCCTGCACCGTTTCTGCCATCTGAGCCAGCCTTTATAAAGGAGCTCCTGACCTCTTATTTCAACCGATAGGCCTGAGGCTTTCCCCATTCAATCAACGCTGTGCAGCTCCAACCAACCAGAGCGGCTCTGTTCTCACCGGTCAGGACAGTGACTTCCAGACTAACCAAACTGTGAGGATTTGAGAGTCTTCATTTAGGAGGACCAATCAGGGTCCAGAGGTGTGGACTTCCGTTTATATATGCATGTTCTCATCTAGCTTTCTGAGTGCACTTTCCCTTTCGCTGAAGACTGTGTCTCCCTGGCTGAGGTGAAACACTGAAGATGTCTCATCAGAGCACAGGGGAGCAGACTGGCACAGAACGGGGCAGAAAGGAGCAGAGCAGATAAGACCATGATGGAGCCTAGTGGAGTTTTCTAGCCGGAGAGGTGCCAGGTCCCAGGCCCCCTTCCCCCAGGGCTCTTGCACAGTGGCGCTGTTTTCACAACTGTTCTGAATCACAACTGAGCTGTTTTGCAGTGAATGTAGTTTCCTTCTTCGCCACACCCCCATTTGGGGATTCCTGTTGGAATTGAATTGGCACCAAATACCATTGGTTGACAATAGTAAACTGTTGCAGTTGGCACAAAGTAGTTTCAACTCTTCGTGGCCAGCTCTGTGTACGTTCAAATGGCAAGCACACTCCAGGTTTAAAGTAGCCAGTTATGACATTTCCTGTTAGCCATATTCAGTCCAAGTTGAATAATTCTTTCTCAAGAGCAGGGCTTAGAAAATTGGATTGAGGGAGTCGGTTGCTTCCAATTCTTTATTTGTTCACTACAAGCATTTACTATATTTTAGTGTAAGGTCTGTCCCTGGCTGGTTTGGCTCAGTGGATTGAGCGTCGGCCTGCGAGCTAAGTGTCGCTGGTCCGATCTTCCAGTCAGGGCACATCAGAGAAGGAAAACTCTGACTCCAAAAAACCTCCGCTGACTTGCGGCATACCTCTTCAGGGGAAAGACTAAGGGAGTAAACCCCGACAGAAAATCCGGAGCCGGAGTCCCTAAGGCGGTTTGACGTTGTAGTCAACACCGGCAACTCCTGCGGCGCACCTGAAGCCAAGCTGTATTGACTCCGTCTTTCCCTTGGATCCTTCAGCTCCGGAGAGGGGGGGTCTGCTGCATGGGCAACAGCAGACCCTCCATATCACCCTGCCCAGACTCTGTAGCTTCAGCTTCACTGGAGAGGACACTCCAGCGTCATCGCAAGATGTCGATTCAACACGGGAGGAGACAGATACCGTGTCACTCCCGAGTCGGACTGCACAGCCATTCTCGGCGGTGCAGATAGACTCTTAAGAAGCTACACCATCGTCTCTCAAGACGGACGGGTGCCGACGACGAGTGTAAGGTTTAAAGAATCTTCTCTACTTTGAAACATCCTTTCCAGTTAATTAAAAATTTAATGTAATAGCCCAAAAGTCATTTGGAACAGCTTAATTGGAGGGGTAGGAAGAAAAGATGACACTAAAGGAAATAAATCCTATATTGCAAATCCTCTTAGACAATTAGAAAGCCTATGTATTAATAAGATGTGTCAGTTATAACAAACAAAGAACAATAGACTGTCTCTCTGGGCCCCATGAACAGAGGTAGAAACTCATTGATGTAATTGAAAAACAGTCAATAGCCCCTTAACTTACAGGAACTCCATTGTGAAACATGAGGACAAAACAGGAGTGGTGTGAGGGTGTTTTCTGCTTCTCAATTAGAGAATTTGCATTAACTGAGATGTGCCAGTTGGCTCAGATACAATTTAAGAAATGACAATATTAGTGATAAATTTTCTCAGAATGCACAAGTTTTAAGTGAAACTAATCACTGAAAATACCATGTTATAAAACGCAGGGTCAGAAAGTAACATTGTATATTTCCTTATTAAGGAAGAAATTATATTATGATTGGTAAAATAAATTTTTAGAGATTTTACTATAGGCTCGATTGAAAATTACAAAATATCAGATTCAATGCATTATGAATTTATTCCTTGACCAAATATATGGTTTGTTCAAATATAGCAATGATGAAAATGCAATAATCTATGAATTATTTTTATTGTACTGAAATATCTGAGGTAATTGAAAACTGAAAAGTTTAAGTCTAACACTAAAAGCAAAACTAATTACAACCTTTTTCCTAGTTTAGAACTTCATTTCTCTATGAAAGCATACATATGAAAGTTATGTTGCAATATATTGAAACTTTAAAATTAATTTTATGTGGACTGCTAGGAGGAAAAGACTCAGATTTAAAAGACTCACTCTGTAATAGACTTTTGACTTTTTAAATAAGCTCACAATATAAAGAACTTCATGATTCTAATTTTTTTACTTCTAATTCAATAATGCATTTTTAGGTATGAATTTAATGACTGCTTGCTTAAAATGGAGTTTGTTTAGCAATAATTTATTCATAAAATAAACATTTCTACTTAATGTTAATAGATATTACATTAAACATTATAACAATCTGTATATGTTATTATATTAAATTTCTGAATTGATATAGTTTTGTTATTTCTTGCCTTTCTTTATTGACCCTTTTTTATATCTAGGAAAACTTCCACTAAAATGTGAATTGAAATTATAAGCAATTCATGGATTTATGCTTAATAAATGGTGATTTGGCTTCGGCTTTTACTTTTTAAAAAAATTTATTTATTGTTTTTCTATTACAGTTGTCCCACTTTTTCTCCAATTGCTCCCCCCACCAGCCCACCCCTTCTCCCAGAGTCAATCCCCACCCCATTGTCCATGGGTCATTTATACTAGTTCTTTGACTAGACCCTTCCCCTACTTACCCCCCACCACTCCCTCCCCCTCTCCCCTCTGATAACTGTTAGTCTGTTCCTTGTTTACATGCCTTGTTCAGTTTTGCTCATTTGTTTGTGTTGTTCATTAGTTTCCTGTATTAGGAGATATCATATGGTATTTTTCTTTCATTGCCTTGCTTATTTCGCTAAGCATAATTCTCTCTAGTTCCATCCATGTTGTCTCAAATGGTTGGAGTTCCTTCTTCCTTTCTGCTGCATAGTACTTTTACTTCTTAATTAAATAAATAAATAGGCATATAATTTCTTGTTCTAAACAATAAACTCGTCTTTAAATAAAGGTATCATTGCCTTGCTGAATTATAAAGAATTGCATGAATCAATTTGTTCCAATGTATAGAGAAGATTTTGTTTCCTCCTTCAAATAATATTTTAACAGCCACAGGTTTCTTTTGAAAGGAAACTTACTTCAATCACACTATGGTGTTGAAGAAATAACCTAGCAATTCTTTAGGCATAGATGACTCTATTGGTTTTCATGTAAATAATCTCCCTACTCACAGGTAGTGGATTGCAAGATGGAAAACAGCCAATAAGTGACTAGAAGAAGAAATAAAAACATCTTCCCAGAGAATATCAGTAATTATTTGGGCCAAATCATGTTCTTTATTGTGAATAAAGGAACTGATATTAAAGGACACACATCCAGAAAAGGCACTGTGCAATCATGGACAATATAAGCCATGATTAACAAAACTACATGTCATTAAAAGCCATAAGTAATAAGCAGATGTAAGGGAGTGTAATGGAATAAAGGATAAAGCTTTGTAGTGATATTACTTATTTCTTATGAAGCATTATTTATTAACAGAATTCTTATATTTCTTAGGTCAACAGAGTAGTACCATATAATAGTTTATATCTTATCAATTTGATGGAAAATAAATTACATATTCTTACTTCGTGAGGAAAGATAAGTAGGTATTAAAGAACTCTTTCATATACTCCTTCATTAAAAACCAAATCAAATTAACTACTTATATTTTGACTATATTGTAAGTCTGTAGGTAAAGAGATTTAAGACTGAGGTGCTGCTCTTAATATATTGTTTGATTATGGGAAGATCAACAAATAAATTATTGGATTTTTCTCCCTTTTTCCACATATTATTTTGAGAATCTGAAAACTTTCTGTTTTTAATTCCAATTATGCTGCTTTTATTTAGTCAGTTAACTTTATAACAATATATAATACAGTTTATTACCACCTTATTTTGGAAAGACTTTTTCCTTTTATTGATACTCTGAATTTTTTTTCTTATATCACTGGCCATTTATAAGCAGTTTTGTTTATTTGTTTCTACTCCTCCTAAAAATATTCATCTTATAAGCTCTTCTCAATCTATGCCCTCTCCAAGTATGATTTTAATCAGTCTTTTAATTTTAAATGTCATACATGTATAGTATACACACACACAAATTTTGTATCTCCTATCAACATCGCAAACCCAAATTATAGGAGTCACATCTTAATTTCTTCATCTCATACTTGGTATCAAGTTTATTTCCAATATGACCTCTTCTACCTTGAGCAAGTGGTTTGGATTTGCCAAAATTAAAACACTACTACCATTACATTGTGTGTAACAATGAGGCTTGTAACAATGATATACTGAAGAGGACTACCTTGGAACTGGGTAGATAAATCCCTTTTTCATTTGTTATAACTAAAATATTGGTTGTTAATAGGCAGGTATGGTTAATAGTCCATATGTGGTTTCAGGAACTTCTAACAACATAAGAATACAATCAGTTGTCAACAAATGTAATATCTATATTGTACAGTATGTTGGATGACATATAACCTGAGTAATTTTTTCTGTGTTTAAAGATTACTTTCTTTCCAATTCAAAAAAAAAAGTCATGAGATTAAACAGACTAAAATAAATAGTCATAAATAAAGGTCAAAATTCAGGAAGCTTATTTTCCCTCAAGTGTGAAAATAACCATAATTCTAGTCCATATGACAGACACCTGTTAATATTTGAGATCTGCAACATTTGTCCACCGTAAACACATTTGGAATTTTTTACAGATACAGATTCGAGAACACCACTATCAGAGATTCCTAGTCAGCAGGTCAATATTTCTGCCTTGTTTAGGGGCTGCATAGGAATGTCATGCTAAGTAGGCATAGATTTACATGCCAGTAATAGCTTGTAAATAGAGGGTAGAAAAATAAACCTCACAGATTACAAAAGTATCTTGGGAAAAAGAAGTCACTGCAAACAGTAGGAAACACTTTTTTGCTGGAAATCTGATTACAGGGTGGGGCAAAGGTAGGTTTACAGGTGTTCATATGGAAAATAATATAATAATAAATAAATAATAATATAAAGTAAACTCTGTGTTTTGTGTATTCACGACTGTAAACTACTTTTGCCCCACCCTGTGTTATGTGCCATCGCTATTCAAAGTGCCATTGAGTCAGAAGACCAGTAGTATCTGCTCACCAGAAAGCATTTGGGAAATGCAGAACTCAAGCTCCAAATCTGTCATACCAAATCCAAATCTTCATTTTAATATGATCATCAGGTAACCCATTAATGTTTAAGAAATACTGAAATAAAAGGAACAGAGGAGCTATGTCTTCTCTGTACATTTTACTATTTATCTGGAAACTATGTGGTCCTATATGGTGATTTCTGCAGAGAAATAAACTCTGCCATTCTATGTGTGCCATCTTGGCTTTGCTTGTTTGTGTGGTGGCAACATATTTTATTTCTGAAACATTTATTAATGTGAATACATAAATAATATTGAATTAATCCACAGGAGAAGAAAAAACAACAAAACTGTGGCTACCTTTATATCCACTTTTCATTTGACAACTCCATGAACTAAATAGTAAAAACTGAATTGATTCTAAATCTATCAGATTTCAGTTAGAACTCCTGTAGCATATCCACCTATATCAGATGTGATAGACTGACTATTGTCAGGAAGCAAGAGCAGAGTAGTATCAGATCGCTTTTTGAGATTTTTTTAGGCCTTCAGCCATGTACAATACTCATAGAAAGATTAACTTCCTAGAAAATTCTATATTGTTACAAAATGTCATTAACTCCTGATAGTCATAAACTCACTAAATAACAACCATCGATGTTTCTCTGACAGCTCTAAAGGATTTGTATGCAGTTTTAATGATGAAGAACCTAACTTATCATTATTTCTGAGTGTTGAATTGATCCTTGGAAGAGAGGCTGATAATTTAATTGTTCTATAATGTGCCAGGACATAATTTCAGAAAGAGAAATAATTTTATGAAGAAACTAATTACATGCAAATGAGACTCTTCACAAAATGCTAATAGAATTAGAAATATTCTTTTTTAAAAATGAAGAAAAAATAGTATAAAATAAAATGTCTGTAAGAGGTAGGTATTAAAGAATGTTACTGAGAAAATACATGAAGGAACCTATGTCAAAAGAGGAAACTGCTTAGTTTTGTTTTCTATTGTATCAAGAATATTCTCATGTCTTTTAGTTTAACCTTATAAAACATAAATGATAATGTGAATGTGAAAATTCTAATTCATATTCAAATTAAAGTGGTCTTCATGGGATACATGTCATAAAACTTTTTTATCAAATATAAAAATAATTTATGCCTTAAAAGAAATCAATGAAAGTTATATATTCATCTTACAGTACATGTTTCTATCTTATTATAAATCATTATCAAAAATAATCCAATATATTCTAAAATTTTAGAAACCTCTTTAAAGAAGTAAATATGTTTGGCTTTACTTAACTGTAGTAAAATAATATTTTATCTTAGAATTTCTTCCACACATTATCTTCTTTTCTTTCTCTTTTTGAATTACTGCAATCTTACTTTGAATAAGTGAATTAAGCTAGACTGGAGGTAATTAATGTTTACAGTCTTCTAAATAATTATCTCAGACATAAAAAAAGCATTGTCATGTGTAACGTTCAGAGATGTGGTAAAAGTCAAAGCAAAAAAAAATGCACTTGAAATTTTACTGTGCAGTTAGAAGCATATGAAGTCTGTCCAGAAGGTATCCAGCTATGTAATGAAAAATAGAGACATTTATTGAAGAAGATACAAGATATAAGAAACATTGTACATAGAACAGTGATGCCCAAGTCCCCTTCAAAGTAGATACCTTGGGACCTCACACAGTTCTCCCAATCACCATCAGCTGCCCTGTTATATTTTCCTGAATCTCATCTACAGTCTGAAATCTGTTCCTTTTCACAAGTAATTTTAGTTTTGGGAAAAGCCAGATATCTCAGGGTGTCAACTCTGGGCTATATGGGGGCTGAGTCACCTGGGTGATTTATTGTTTCAGCAAAACACTCTGCACAAGACGTGATGCATGAGCGTATGCATTGTTGTGATGAAGCTGCCAATCACCAGTTACCCATAGTTGTGGCCTTTGGAATCATCTAAATGGTCTCCATGGAGGAATGTTCAAGCTTAATGAAAAATTTGATGCAGATTCATTGCTCTGCTCACTCAGTCATTTTGAATGTGATGGCCACACAGTACACATGCTCACTCGATGACATCTACCATCTACCGCTCCCACTGACTAGTACAGTGAAGTTGTCATTGTACACGCACGTGCATTCCAGTCCACTCTCCTTGGCTGCCAGGTTACATCGATGTTGCACAAATAATTTTCATTATATTAATAATGACTAGACTTGTTCTGGATAGACCTTATATGTATTTTTGTTTATAAATTTCTGTTATTCTTAGTTTTCTCATTAGCAAAATAAGTTTCTTTCATATAAACTACCATAAATTTGCTCTCAATGTTTTCCAATGTTCATTTCCCATCTACTTTTCAAGCTCCTGTTCTTTCTTGACTTTCTGTACTCTTATGCTCATTTTTTTTCTCTTTTAGGCACACAATGCAACATACAGATCATGTGTCATAGAAATATACACTTGAAACCTACATAATCTTATTAACAAATGTCACCTCAATAAATTAAATAAAAAAGAAATATCTTCAATACCACCCTTGCCAATTATTTAACTGTGCTTGTCAGGTTAACAATAAATACATTTTATAAATATGAAACAATAATTAGGTCTTATAACAAACCATTTAAAAATAAAGATGATCCAGAAGTTATCTTTCTCAAATTTAATTTCATCAGTGACAGTTTCAATTACCCAGGGTACAAACCTATGCTACATGGAAGGTCAAGGAAAAAAGAAGAAAAAAGATGTTTGTCATCATTTAGCGAGTTAAAATGTAATGTTCCTCCAAAAAGTTATTTGTATAGTGTTTTTATATCTTCTACATCATGTTAGATACTTCGACTATAATTATATGATAGTGAAGGGGACCCAAAAGTACATAGACATGCAAGGAGACAATTGGAATGCTAGGTTATACATGGTAGTTTACGGTAAAGATAGGGCATGGAGAAAACACAGAAGAAGATTACCTAACCTGCTCTCCAGTTTTCTGGTCAATTTTTGCATGTCAGGCTCATCGAAGTTGAAAGGTGAGAGCTGTTAGAATGTAAAGCCAAAGTAGAAGATAAGAGGAAAAGCATGTATTAATTTATTTTTCCATTTGAACAGGGTTGGAAAGTTAGGAATATGTGAGACTAAAATGGACAGTCATAGACAGGGAAAAGAGGTTTAGTTAAAGCCAATGAAGTATTTAAAGTATCGACTGTTACGGTTTTAACAAAATTTTGTACCACCAAAATTACACCCCCCTCACAAAGTTTATTTCAAACAATCCACTCTTTGACATGAACCCTGAACCACTTTGTTATTCATTCTAGGACTCCAAAAATCCTATTATATTCAAACCATCACTTTTAATGTTATCTATCAATGGTTCACGAAACCGTGCAGGTTTCCAGTGTACAACTCAACAAAACATCATCTTCACACCTCACATGTGCCCATCGCCCTGAGCAATTCTCTTTCCATTCTTATTTCTTCCACTTTGGTGGCCTCCACCTACTTGCCACTTCTTTCCTTCTGGCTATCACTACATGTTATCTATGTCTATGTTACTTAACCCCTTCACCTTCTTTCACCCAGCCCACCTTCTCGCTCCCCTCTGACAGCTATTGGTCTGTTCTCTGTGTCTCTGGTTCTACTCTGGCCCTCAGTTTATTTTGTTCATTAGATTCCATGTATAACTGAGATCATATGTATTTGCCTCTATCTGACTGGGTTATTTTCCTTAGCATAGTAATCTCCAAATCAATATATGCTGTTGAAAATGGTAAGAGTTCCTTTGTTTTTTATGGCCAAGTAGTATTTCACTGTGTAAATATACCACAGTTTTTTTATCCACTCATCTAGTGATGAACACTTGGGCTTTATAATTTAATAGAACATAAAGTAGAGATAGATTAATTCTAAATATGTTTGAAACTACAGTATCCTCAGACATCAAAGAAATGTCATAAGTTGAGATACTGAGATACCATGCATAGCATCTTATTTTGTTGAGAAATATTTATTTTAATATAAGTAAAATAGAATACTGAAATCTGTGAATAATCTATTTTTACTAATGAATTTTTTTTTTTTTTTTTTTTTTTTGTAGCTGTAGCATTTTAATTTCTTCAGGGTCTCAGATGTTCAGGTCCTAGGAATCTGAGTCCCCAGTTCCTCTGGAGACTCAGACATCAGGAATTCAGATTCCCCAGCCCAGAGGTCAACGAAAAAAAGACAACTTCTCTTGGAGCCAGGCCTCGGTGAGGTCATCAGTGGTGCGGATTTCAAACACCTTTGTGAGCTCTGCCGTTTGTACCAGCCTGTTTTTACTCCCTGCATACATCATCTGTTGTTCCGGCTTGCAGCCCACAGGGCTGGAGAAGATGAAACACAAGGGGTAGGATACTCGGCCGTCTGCATGCACATACTTGTAGCTATAAACCACGAACCTTGGCTGTCTCTCTGGCAACTCCATTTTTAGTTCCTCTGGAGAAATGTTCTGAAATTCTTCCTCCAGCACCACCATCTGTCGGTCTTTGTCCACCTTCATTATTATGGCCGCATTGTCTGTCTCTTTTCGAAAGCGAAATTTTCTCAGCTTTTCCTTTAGCTCTGGGTCCACCTCGCACACCACCAGGGAGTCAGACATTATTTTTCTGTCCACAGGCCTCTTCTTTGCTCAGTTCCGCTGTCTTCTAGGGGTGGGGACCAGGGCTAGGGGCTACTAATGAATTTTTTTAAATCACTAAATAATACCCTAGTACAAGTAAAGAAGTCAGGTACTCGTGTTTTTAGGATCATCTTGATGTCAATAAACACTTAAATAAAAGTCTCTAATATAAAAATGTGATCAAGAAGATATAAAGCAATTCAGTTGCAGAACAAACTTAGATACATAAAAACGTAAGTAGAAAAACAAGGTAGCTCATGCTAGACAATAAATGGATTATCTGGCCACAGTATGCCTCAGTTATCCAGGAGTCCATGAGTCTCCATTTCTATTACTGTGTTTCCCTGAAAATAAGACCTAGTGCAATATTTTTCAAGCTTAGAAATATAAGGCCTCCCCTGAAAATAACACCTAGCATGTTTTTAGAAGCAAAAATTAATATAAGACACTGTCTTATTTTTGGGAAAATGGTATCATTTGTTCCCAGCCCTGTTCCTGTATTTAATACCATGTACATTTAATTTGTTACTACTCCTTTCTCCACTAAACTGTCAGATCATCTATTTTGTTTTATATTTCATCAGACAACTAATATCTCTAGAAACTAGTCACATTTATAGTAACTAATATTTGTTCAATTAATGTGTATGGAAGATCTCAATTCAGAAGTGAGAGCTGGGAAAGAATAAATTTTAAAGGCATGACAGTTTGTATTTTGAGAAAGAAGAGTCACAGAGCATATTAGATACCCACAGAGGCATCTCTGTGGGGACTGGCATGTCATGTGGACAGAATGGTCAATAGTTCCATTGAATTGAAGGTAAGATGCATGTACATATTACTGGAGAGAAACTGAAAGTGACTGGATCACTGGGAACTCAGGCAATAGGGTTTGGGTGATATCCAGCAATAATAAATAAATAAATAGAGGAAAATGTATTTGACATAAAAAAGGCACTATTTCTAATGTAAAATATATAATTAAAGATACCTTTCCAATAAAATACTTATATTTTAATTATTTTATAAATAAACAAAACAAGGAGTGGAGCGAGTTTTTATGACTAGGCTAGTTTTTGTTTGCTGCTTTAAAAAAAATTGTAACTTCTTGGTATGCATCTTGTTTAGATTTGCTTATACAGATAACTACCACTGGGCATAACTTCTAGAATGGAAAATTAGCCTGGATAATTTAATCACCCTGATTATAGTCTAATCCTGTTGATGTATCCCTCCTGATAGTTAACAATTTGTGAGTAGCTGCATTGTCCAATATCCAATATGCAGCAAAAGAAAAATGATCATTTGTACATTGTGCATTTAGTGAACTAAAATCAAATAGGTTATTTTTTATTATTAGCTGTACTTTTCATAAATTTTATGAGTTAATAGGGTTCAATTAATGTTGCCAAGTGGTGTGCTTCATACATATGCCTCTGGGGTTTTGCAAAGTTAAGAAGACTGTATAATGAATAGTTGAGTGGTTATATTGGCACCCTAGCAATTAGAGAATGAGTAATTAATGTACATCTGTGCTAGGCTCCTGAGTACTGTCAATGACCTTTAGTGTGCAAAAAAGAAAAAAGAAATTATGAGCTTGACAAGGGAATACAGCTTTTCTCCTTTTCTTAAATTTTAGATCTACATCTTAATTACAAGAAGAAATGAATTCCCATTGATGCTATTAGGCAACATGCTATGAGTGGTTGAAACCTACATGGACTGTGAAACTGATCCAGAAAGCTCAGGAGGTTGTAATACAATTTTTAATCTCAGAAGGACTTTTTTTTTTTTCTTTAAACAAAATAAGAATGCTAATAGTAGCCACCTGGTTGTCTGAAGAATCCCTTCTGTTTTTTACTTTTGGCCATTTTCTAAGAGTGTGAGTGATCTAAACAAGTATCAGCTAAGCAAAAATGACTTACCACACCTACTATGATTTTTTTTCCCCAGCCATAAGATATAAGATGCAATAGCATCACCTTGGAGTAGTCTCAGTTTATAAAAACATCGCATATATTAATGACAGTAAAGATAGTTTACTAAAAGATAATAGTCACGAATGTTCCAAATGACTAGCTGCACTGATGCCTTCATTTCTAACGAGATTCAAATTAAATTGCTTTTATCTCCTGAAAAAGAATAACATTTGATATTGCACATGATAATAAAATGTATCCTTAGGGCAAGCAGTAGGTCTGTACTTTTTAAATGAGACAGGAATGATTTCACCAGTATGTGAGAATATACACCTAGATTTTAAGAGAATGATGACTCTCCTGTGTGTTCTTGTTCAGTGGCCCTCTAAAATTATGCATTTTGAGACAGCTGAGTGGCTATTTTTATAATTAATATTGCCTTTACTTAAAGTTATAGTAATTTTCTGCCAAATATCCCATTGAAATATCAACTGCAAATAATAATATTCACTCTTTCATATATACTTATGCTATGTACCATTGTCTATAAAGTTGAAATTTTAGAAAAATGTTCCATATTAGACATCAACAAGCAAATATATAAGCAATAATGGTGTATAAGTTCATTCACAGGAAAGTTTATATTCGCATTTTTATATGTTAGGTTTAAAGAAAGACAGAAAATTGTTTGTTACTTCCTATTTAAAGATATAATGTTAGGAACATCTATCATAAATTTAAATCATTTCCCCAAATGCATTATGAAAATAAAATAATATGTAATCAAACACATATTATAAATTAAGACAATTTAAAATTACAATCTCTATACTTGCTCTAATACTTTATGATTCACTTAATATTTAAAAAAATTTCTTTTAAGAACTGAAATATTAAAATGAGTTACATTTTAGTTTTCTAAATTATATAAGTATTATACTTTAGATACTCCACAGTCAGTAGGTCCAAGATGAAACTTTGCCTCTCTGCTTATTCAGTAATATGACCTTAATTAAGACACTTAGTTTCTATCATTTTCCTTTCTTGCAGCTTCCATCAGGAAAACCAGATGAAGTGATACCATGACCCTGACCCTGATCTCATTCTGATGAATCAGCATATTAAAGGACACACCTGAAAAGCTGATGAGTACTCTATTTAGTTTTCCCTGGCTGGTTTGGCTCAGTGGATTGAGCGTCGGCCTGCGAGCTAAGTGTTGCTGGTTCAATCTTCCAGTCAGGGCACATCAGAGAAGGAAAACTCTGACTCCAAAAAACCTCCGCTGCCTTGCGGCATACCTCTTCAGGGGAAAGGCTAAGGGAGTAAACCCCGACAGAAAATCCGGAGCCGGAATCCCTAAGGCGGTTTGACGTTGTAGTCAACACCGGCAACACCTGCGGCGCACCTGAAGCCAAGCTGTATTGACTCCGTCTTTCCCTTGGACCCATCACCCTGCCCAGGCTCTGTAGCTTCAGCTTCACTGGAGAGGACACTCCAGCGTCATCGCAAGATGTCGATTCAACACGGGAGGAGACAGATACAGTGTCACTCCCGAGTCGGACTGCACAGCCATTCTCGGTGGTGCAGATAGACTCTTAAGAAGCTACACCATTGTCTCTCAAGACGGACGGCTGCCGACGAGGACTCTATTTAGAGATCCTCTCCTGAGACCTCCCCTAAAATTCCCACCTTTAGAAAACAGATAAAAACCCTTAAGGCAAAGGACAGCATGCACTTTCTATCTGGAACATGCCCGCACCTTCTTTCTTCAGATGTGCATCTCTGGTTTCTTTCTCCTAAGCTCTAAGCATCCCCATAAAAATTGCAACCAGGGGAGCAGTGGGCAACAGGAGCTCGGCCCTGGAGAACCCCCTGACCCTGTCTCTAAGGGCCCTCTCTTGTCTCTGCAACTGATTTCCTTAGTCCATGCAGCCCAGCTGCCTCACTTTTTCTGCCTCTGTGATTTTCTTTCTAAAAGGCCAAGGTAGGTTTCTGAGCAGTCCACTCAAATCTTCTCTTTGAATGTATTTTGATTTTGCATACTCAATAAATTTCCCCTTGTGCTACAATCCTTGGCTCTGAATTCTTTCCTTGCCAAATTCAAGAACCGATATTTAACATTGATGGTAAAAAATCATAACACAAAATTGAAAAAGACCCAGACAAACTATAATCAAATAATTCTGTGCACTTGGTTTGTATCATGGGATATATAAGTTAATAAAAATTATTATTTCTACTTGGCATAATAATATCTACATCATTCTGAAATTTGCTGTAATGGCTAGCACTATTTTTGAAATTGCAAATTTTAATTTTTAACACTACTTTTTGAATGAGAAACATCATCACAAGTTTTTATCTGCTTTGTTATTCCTAGAGCTAAATTGGTGAATTCTATGGAAATCATGTTTTGTGTGTGTGAGAAATAAACTAAGAGCATAAAATACAACAAACATTTGTAAAAGCACTTAATTTGGCAAAAAAATCCTTATTAAATTTTATTTTCCAAGAGTTTCAAAGTGCCTTGCTTAGAATGATATAGAAGCACAGTAATTCCTGAGGCATAGTTTTATAGAAAATTTCAAAATAATTGGAGGGATGTATGCTTTTATAGAATAATTTAGCTATCATATTTTACATGTTTGAAAATATAAATAGTTGCTTTTCTCAGGAATATGTTTTAATATAGTTTTAGTCACAAAAGGTTTTTTAAATTTTCCAAATAATATTAAAGACTGCAATTGGATTTTATATTCATTAAGGATAGCACAAGTTTTAAAAGATTGAAATAGACCAGTTTGAAAAAATTAAGCACAACAGAAATTTCATTCTATCACACTTTAATTTAGTACTTGGCTAGGTGGCCAGGAATAACACAGTTAAAGTGAAATGCCTGATGAAGACATTAGGAAGTCAAAAAAGGCTGTCTATTGAATTAGCTCAGATTTTCTAATCAGTGTCTGCTAGTGACACAGTAAGAAAAAAATATCCAGATATTTAGGAGGTTTGAGACCTTGGTTTTCACATACCCTACTGTAACCCCTGGTGTCCAGAATTCTTTGTCATGTATCTTGGTTCTATTCCTTCTCTTTCACAAAAATTCATCCCATTTACACTCAAGTTATAGCTTCCCTGCGACATTATTAAGATAGAGAGGGAATCTTAAAAATTATTTCTTGCATGATTTACCTTCTTTCTATTGCCCTCTTGAAGCTTTGAGATATTTAGTCAATCTTAGGTCATTATAACCCACTTCAAAGAAGTACTGTTCAAGTGCTAAAGAGAAATTTTCAGAATAAGTTCATTTACATCGTGAATTAATATATAACAAGGCAGCCATCTATACTCAATGAAGAAAGTCTAGTTTCTTCAATAATTCGTGTTAGGAAAACTATACATTCACATTCAAAATAATGAAATTGAACTCCTATCTAATATCACTCATAAAAATCAACTCGAAATTGACTAAAGACGTAAGTGTTAATACCTAAAACCATAAAACTCCTAAAAGAAAACAGAAGAGGAAACGTTAAAAATGGTCCTGCAATGATTTTTTTTATTTTATTTTTTGATATAATACTAAAACTACAAGCAACGAAAACAAAAATAAAGAAGTGATATAACATCAAACCAAACAACTTCTGTGCAGCAAAAAATGCAATCAACAAAATGCGAAGGCAACTTATAGGAGAAAATACTTGCAAACTATATATTTGATAAGGCATTAATATCCAAAACATATTATGAGGAACTCATACATCCCAATATCAAATTAAAAATAACATAATTAAAAAATAGGCAAAAGACCTATCCAAATGATCTTTTGGATAGGATAACACTTGAACAAGCCTCTAGAAAGGCAATTAAGTAGCCAAGAAGTTATCTAGAGGAAGAATGATTCAGGCAGATTAAAAAAAAAAAAAAATATATATATATATATATATATATATATATATCCAAAGCCCTGAGGAAAGAGGTCGCCTTGCTTTTCTGAGGTAATAAAATCATAAAATATGCTGCTTTCATTTGTAAGGCCTGAGTGAGGGCAAGGTAGCGCAACCTGCAGTAGAGTGACAGCTTAGAGATTGCTGGGTAGAGAGGACATGGTCAAATATGATACAGGATTTGTATTTTGCTAAGTGAAATGAGCATTATTAGTGAAATTTCATGTGAATAATTACAGTACAAGACATTTAATTGGATCGATCAGGCTGTTCTGTTGGAAAATGACTGGGATGTATAAAGAGAAAAGCAAGCAGAACAGGCAGAAGCCTACTGCAACAATTAATGCATAAAATGACAGTAGTTTGGATGTTAATGCTGTTGGTGATGAGGGGTTAGGATGGATTCCAAAAGTAGAGGTGAAAAAAATTCTGGATTAATTAGATATATAGTAAATGAGAAACAGAAATCAAAGAGTCAAAGATGATTCCAAGTCTCGGAGCAAATAGAATGTAATTGACACTGATGGAGATGAGGGAACATAAGAGGGGACTTCAGAATTTACTTTGAGATAAGTCAAGGTTGAGGAGTTTGTTGGGTGTACAAATGAAGATAGCAAATATTCTATTTGTAAGGACGGAGTCACTCAGGTGACTCCTGAGATGCAATGAGCTGAGAAGCAGAGGTTTATTGGGAAAATCAGCAAGTGGGGAGACCTGCCATGGGTGGTCAGGACTCTGCCTTTCTAGGGGAGAAGGTGGTTGCTTTTATAGGGGGAGAGCAAAGAGGGAGGGGTTTGTGAACTTTGTCAGCTGTTTGGCCTTCTGGCAGCTGTGGGTGTGGCAGGTTGATCAAAACAGTATATGGTTTCAGCTTGATACTTTGTTATCTCACAGACAGCTGCAGGTGGGGTAAAGGGCCCCAGGGTCTCAGGGTCTGGGGATGTCACTGTTTTATATCATTCTAGAGTTCATAGAAGATATTGGAAAAGGAGGTTAAAAATGTGGAGTCATTAGAGTGAAAACAATATTTAAAACATTGGAATGGATCAAAACATCTAGAAAGTGAGTTAGAGAAAATATGCGTATCCTGAGGCCTGGAATAAGCTATTTTTTAAAAGCAGAAGATAAGGAAGATCACATGAACAGGCGTGAGTGTGAGAGGCAGAGAGAAAGAGAAGATTAGTGACTTTCCTTAGAAGAGAAGGAGGGGTAGAGAGGGAGGAAGAAGTAATAGGACAGAAGGGAAAGCATGTTATGTAAGATAAATCAAATGTTTGTGGTAGGTAAAGTAAGATAATGATTGATAGAGGAATACTGAATTAGTGAAGTGTAAAGTGGAAGTTTTTAGTAAGAAGTTTTTGTAGATTTTCTCACTGAAAGAATGAGCTAAATTCTCAGCTGAAAATGTGGGAGGCCAAAGTAATGTTTGTTTTGAAGAGAGACGACAGTGAAATGATCCTTTAGAACTTAGGAGTGTGAATTGAGCAAGGTAGTAAAATTTTAGGGCTGTTTTACTCACTGCTCTCAGGAGAACTGAACATTTCCTGTTCATGTTTTTATGGACATACTTGTCACTTCTGTGTCCCTTCTCCTAGATTGTAAGCTCTTTAAAAAAAATCATCATGTTATATATTCCTAACAAGCATGTTTTTCACAGAAACCATGTTCAAGAATGTTAAATAAGTGGGGAAAAAAAAAAAAAAAAAGAGGTCCAGAGTTAAGCGGTAGCAGAGGTGCAGGCAAAGACCAAAGCAGAACCATGAATTTTAGCATCCCCAAATCCGAAATACACTGAGATGTGCCATCCAACATTGCAGAACTCATGCACAGACATGAGGCAACATGGGGCTAGAGGTCCTAGTGCAACTGTGGTAACAAAAAATGAAGAATTTATAACAATGCATGTAGAATGCAACAGGCTTAGATGTTCTACATCAGGCTTACTTTATAAACAACATGAAAGATGTTTTATATTGAGTTGACTGCCTTTTATAGAATTTTTATATTATTCTTGACCAATTTGGGAATTATTTTAGGAGTGTGAGTTGTTTTAAAGCAGAGGTAAATACAGTCACCTGCTTAAGGTTGACTCATTCCGGTATAGGTGGTCACATGAGGCTGACTACTCTGAATAATATTTTCATGGTTATTTAAATCAAAGAGACAGAGTAGCCTAGGAAACACTGAAAAAAATCTTGACATAATTAATATAGATATCTAATTATAAATTTGTTAAAAGTAATTAAACACACTGTAGCCACTCCAGCCTAAGGATGGGAAACTATGAGAATGACAGTGGGAACTTTTAGTCGATGAAGATGTGCCGGATCCTATTTAGGTATTTCCCTGGATTATTTAACAATGTTTTCTGTCCACTGCTACAGACGATCATCCAGGACAATCGCCTGGACATGGAGAATTTTTGTAGACTACAGATGGAGCTCCATCAGCAATACATTGTTGTAGCACTGGCTGGTGGCCCCCTGTAGCACCTGACCCTTTTCCTTCATATCACTTATAAAAACAACAGACCAGGCCTTGGGTTGTGCTTCCTGATCCTGTTGTCTCTCAAGATGGAGACCATGAAGCATGCCCTCACTGTAAGTTTAAGCAAATTCATCCCATACCTGTCTTCCTAGGTGGGTCTGCAAGGCTGAGAGACAAACGGAGGGTGTAAATGTTGCTGGCACAAGCCTCAGAGGGTTGCTCTCACTGCTATCGTGAGATCTAATTTTCCTGACAAATGCCTGAATGGACACCCTATGGGGAACTCTGACCCATGCAGGAGTAAAACAAATAGATAATTATGCTTGTTTCTACTCTGAGCACATTATTGCACAAAACAGTAGGTTACACTAGAAAGCATCCTGCAAAACAGAATAATTAACTGCTCTGGTTATGATCTCAGATCCTTGCTTCTCTTCTTTCCTAGAATCACCAAGACTGGATTCCACAATGTGTTTGTCTGTCATTCCACTTAGACTCTATTTTTTCTGAAATCTAGTTTAGGTGATTAGACTTGTTTATGCAGGCATTTACATAATTCTGAGGATAAAATTTGTTAAAGTCTACCCTGGCTATAGGAATAAAAGTAAACCTTGTTGCATTTTTTAATTGATTTGGTCGAATTAAATCTCTTCTAATAGGACTTTTCTTAAAAGTAAAGTGCGGAGAACACTTTAAGGGAAAAAAATAGACCTAAAAATACTGGTGTTATTCTAATGAGGTACTTAATTTCCATAGGAATGAGGAAAACAAACAAACAAAAACACTTGATCTTCTGATAATTCCTTGACTATTTCTATGAAATTAGAGCACACGAGTAAATACTTCAGTTTAATTCAGAGTCTAATCTCATTACCTCAAAATGTTTCACACACTTATACATTTATTTATTCATTCAACCAACTTTTTATTTGATAGACTATTGTGTTCCAGATACTAGGTTCTTACAAAACATTAGTGACAAAGAAAAATAAAAAAGGTACCTGTCCTCTTGAAACTAATATTATTTTGGGTGGAATTATGCAAATGACATAATTAATAAGCAAATTAGATAGTAAGTTACAAGATTATAAATTTACTTGGGGAAATAGAGGACAGGAAGGTGCCTCATGAATACAAACAGTAGTTGAAAGAAGGTTGTATCATCAAAGAGAGTAACTAGTATGGGCCTTGCTGAGGAATCGATATTTGAAGAGAGCCTTGAAGGAGATGAACCAAGTAGATACAGGGAGAGAAATATTTCAAATGAATGCATCAGCCTATGCAAAGGCACTGAGGTTTTATATAGGAAAAACCAGGAGGCTCAGTGTGACTAGAGCTTATAAAGAAGAAAGTGGGATTCATAAAGGCAGGAGGCAAAAGACAAGTTATGCGACCTTTGGGGCACTGTAAAAACAGTAACTTTTACTCTGAGTGGAAGGCAACCATTGCAGTGTTTTCAGAAAAGCGGCAATGTAACCTGCCTGCGTTTTAAAGGTTCGTTCTGTTGGTGGTGTTAATAATAGACTCTGAACATGAGAATAAAAGCCGTTAAGAAGCTATTGCATTAACGCAGGTCAAAGATGGTGATGGCATAAGCTAAAAAGAATGCAGTAGAGTTGCTGAAAGTGTTCACATTCTGGAAGTAGAGCCAAAAGGATATTCTAAATAGTTGAATATGGGATGTGTGAGAAAGGGCAAAGCCATAATACTCCAGCAGCAACTGCTAAAATGTACTTGCTTTTCCCTCAGATGAGGAAGCTCTGTGAATTATTTTGCAGGGGGTATGGAAGAGGTCAAGAGTCCAGTTTCAGATGTGATAAGATTAAAATCTATCAGGTATTCGAATGAAGGCACTAGGTAAGCTGCTGAATATACAAGTCTGGTTTTCAAAGGGGCAATTTGGATTGGAAAGAATATTTGGGGCATTTGAGTATACACATGATATTTAATATGACACCAGATGACAAATGAGAGAGAGAGAGAGAGAGAGACTAGGTATAGAAAACAGGGTAAACATTTTGCTAAAACACCTAAGTTTAGAAGACAATAAACATCAGAGAGACAGAGGACTTTTCAGTGAGAGAGGAGGACAGCCAAAAGTTCATGGAGTCCTAGGCCAATTAAAAAAAGAAAAAAATGTTTCAAGGAGTATAATAATCTCTCATGTCACAAAAAGTCATCAAGTGAGGACTTAAAATTTATGATTTAATTTATCAACATAAACATAATTGGTGACCTCCTCAAGTGCAATTCCGCTTAAATATTGGCTTTAATGACTAGAGTGAGTTTTAAAGAAAATAAGAGAAACTAGAGAAAGTAAATATTTTTTTTAAAAATCAAGAACTTTATCAAAAGGAACCAATAAAGGGTTTGCTAGCTGGTAAAACAAATAAACCAAGAAACTTTTTTGAAAGATGGTATAGATTCTAGTAGGTGGGTAGATGTACTATTTGTGATCTGTGGCAAACAGACTCTGATAGCCTGCAAATATACCAATACACCTGCTGTCTGGTTTCAATGCCCCTGTGTAATTCTTTCCCTGTAAGTGTGGGCACAACTTATTACTTGCTTTTGATCAATAGAATACAGCAAAGATGATGGGATGTCCTTTTTGTGATCACATTTCATTAGATTGTAACTTCTGTCTTGCTAGTAAGCTCTATTGATTTGCTCCCCTGCTGGCATTGATGACATAAGTCATCATGTAGTGAGGCCCAGGTACAAAAACTTAATGTCGTCTGAAAGCCAGCAATAGTCAGTACAAGAGCCCCCAAGAAAGCAAATCTTACCAACCACCACGTGAGCCTGAAAGTGTATCTTTGCTCAGGAAAGCCTTAGACGGCACCCGGTCCTGACCTGACACTGCGAGAGTAGCCTTGTGAGAAAACTGAAGCAGATTCCCCAGGTAAGCTATGACCAGAATCCCGACCCACAGAAGCTATGGCATAATGTGTTGTTGCTTTAAGGCACTATGTTTGCAGTAATTTGTTACACAACAATAAAAAACTAACTGAAAAGTATCCTCTAATTTCTTCACTTGCTTTCATAACTGAAAAACGGTCATCAGATGGAGGTGAATATAGGGAGGAGGTGTTTCAGAAGAGAAGGTATAAAATAGTCACCAGCAGGTTGGAGAGAGAATGGATTAAGAATGTGTAGTGTGACTGCCTAGGAACATGAACAGTGCCTTGAAGTTCTGGGCCATTGCATTTAATCTGACAACATCAGGTTTGCTTTCTTATTTATTTTTCCGGTTATGCTCTCATTTAGGTTTGGAGTGGTGCTGTACCAAAGACAGTGAGCTAGAAGGACAGGAGGTAATAGCTGAGGGTGAAGTGCATGAAATTGAGATTATGGTAATAAGTAATAGAAAGGTCTAGATCATGAGCATGGAAATGAGGCACCAAGATGCATGGAAGACAATATTCAATGGAAAGGAGTCATTCAAGGACTAAGAATCCAAGTTTAGAGGAAAATTGTCTATGTGAATATAGAAGAAGCCCAAAATCAAAAGAGAAATAGTATCAAAAACAGTGACAGTGATCAAGGAGATAAAAACCTTTTAAAGAGGGTAGGAAAAATTGAAGGGTTGGTAGATGCTGGTTACAATGAGATACAGGTGACGAAAGAACACATGGAGGAGAGGAATGGAAGTGGGAGGAAGAATTGATCAAAAGGGAGAGTAGGGAGAACAAGGACATTTTTCTAAGTCTAGGCTCAATGATATGGAGGCTGAGGAAGAAAAACAAGCCAACATTTGAAGGAGATGAAGAGGAAGCAGAGAGCTCAAGGGAGATTATGATTTTTATTTCAGCTAAAACTTGAAAGTTTGGTTCAGAGAAGAGGTTGCTCACATAGCAGATGTTGCTTCTGATGGACATAGAAATTCAGAGGGTTCTGTCAATACCCTTCAGCCAAAAACTACAAGGAATACACATGTCATTTCACAAAGTTAGGCATCTTGTTACCACTCTTACACCAAAATGCAACACTGGATATTTCAGTGAGAGAAGGTTAGAAATGATTTATTACAGAATTTAGATGTGTGTTAGATGATTTAGTGGAGAATTCAGTAAAGAGGGGAACTCTGCTCTGTATCCGTTACTGTGAAGAAATGGAGTAAGTAATACTTTGATTGGGTGTTTTAATAATTCCTATCTAGGTGATTAGAAGAACAAAGCAAGGCTAAATCTGTTCAATAAAGAAGCACCAATCACTCCTATTAGCCAGTGTAAAAGATGTAATCACTTTGCTGCTTTGGAGAATGTTCTTGTTTTTATCTGTCTTCCAATATGACTTTGAAGTTGCCTGGTTTTTGTTTTTATTCATTCAGCCACAGAGTGTTTTTGTCTGATGTTGGCGTTTTGTGAAAATTTTTATTGTCAATGGGAGAACACCATGACCTAGTTATGAGCTCTAGGTCCTTGCCTCCACTCAGGAGATGCATTGCTCTTTCCCAGCTAGGGAAATGGTTTTAGATGTTGGGTAAGAGTGTGATAAAACAGATTAGCTGTATGCATAGCCTTAAAGGAATTAGAGGGTACAGTATTAGATTCAGAACCTAAGGCTTTGTGATGACTGATATGAATAGAGATGATTAAGGGACATGATTTAGCATGATATAATCTATTAATTTATTCAAGAGGATATTTTGTAACTGTGGGTTTTGATACTAATAAACATAATAATCATGGTTTTAGTAGTTAAAATGTATGTAGTGCTTATTTTCATCAATATTGTAATAAGTATATTGTGTATAATAGTTTACATAATGAGAAAGTCAAGAGGCAGAAGTTTTAAACCTCCTTAATTCATAATCCAAAGCCTTTATTCACTGTTATATTCTACTCTACTTACTATAAAATGTTGAAAAAATGCAAACTTGAGAATTGAAGTTATGCTGAGGGTTGCAGCATTATACAATTAAGACTAATGTATATGAACAAACTGAAAGAAAACTTGAAACAATTAAAACAATAATTGAGCAGTGGGAATCAAGGGTAATTTATTTCAATTTTTCTTCTAATGTTGCTATCAACTTTTTTGTATAATTAATAATAGTAGTTTACATACCATTACTGTCAGGATGAAGGTGACTTTAAATAAAAATATTCAATTGAATTGCCTAAGATTCTGAGCAGTCATAATCCCTTGAGCTAATTGTATTTTCATAATATGAATATAATTACATTAGAAATTAGAAGACTTTTCTCCTACTTTTCTTTTTTTTTGGCAGTTGTGAATTATTTCACATTAAACGAGGGATTTTTCCCCCAAATAATCTATTTAAATGTATAACAATTTAAATTAAATAGCAAGAAGTGCAATGTATTTCTTTGCTTATTAGAGAACTTGCATTGACGATGAGTATAAGAACATATATATAAATTATTGCAATCTATTACTCCTTATAAAACTTGACTTAAAACTTGCTGTATTTTCAATATCCATTTTTTCAAATATGTGTGTTTTTTAATGTTTTTAAATAACTGAGAGCTAAAAACCTAAAGATATATATATATATATATCCAAGGACAGATAAAATGTAATTATTTTAATTAGAAAATAAAATTCAGATAGTATACGCTAAATAAATTTTATATAAAATACACATATCACATATGCATATTAAGTATAGTTTCTTTATAATGTCATAACTATATGCCTTAAAATATCATACTCAAATACTAATCAGCTACAATTTATAGAACTTAGCAGAGAGAGGAACAAGAAGTTTAGGAGAAACCTGATTTCTTTATCAAATAAATTATAAGGAAAAATAAGAGAAATAGAGGAGAAAGTTATATATTAAAAGAGCCTAATGAGACATTAATAAATAGCAGTGTGGGACTTCCGGCCAAGATGGAGGCTTAGACGGACACGCTAGGTCTCCCTCTACAACCATAGAGGAATACAACTACTTCAAAACAAAGGATAACTAGAAATTCCAGAAAATAAAACTACACGGAAGTCCAACATATGAAGTTATAAACCAGCGGTGCCATTTGGGCAGGTAAGAGTTAAAGAGGGCAGTGCTGTTTGCGGTCGCACCCGGAGGCGGGCGGCGAGGAGTCCCGGCTACGCAAGCCCCTGGCGGTGCGCGACCCCGGCGAGGAGTCCCGGCCAAGCCCCTGGCGGTGCCCGACTCCGGAGCTGGGGAGAGCGGCCGCCGCATCGCCTTGAACAGTGAGGCCCAGGGGGGTGGGAGGACGGATCCCGGTCTCCTAGCTGAATAACTGTGTGAATCCATCTTGGACCCCCGCCCCCAAAGAAAGCACCACAGGGCTGCGAAATAGGTCGCGGACAAGCAGGCGCCGGTCGCTAATTTGTGACGCGTACACAGGCACTGCCCCCGACAGCCAGCCCAAGAAAACAAAAAGCATCTGTCAAAATGAGGCAGGCAACTTTAGAAATACCGGTAACACAACTCACCAGGCAGCAGATAGAGAACCTGACAGATGAACAGATAAGAAACCTGTCAGAGGCTCAGTTCTGGGCCATTGTTATCAGGTGGCTTACAGAATTCACAAAAGAGCAGGAAAAAGATATGAAAGAAGCAAAAAACTTTCATAACGAAAGGAACAAAACAGCATACGAGACAGAAGGAAAGGAAATAAAATCCAGAGTTCATTTCAACAAACTGGAATATGGAGAAGGAACAAGCAGTCAACCAATGCAGCGAGAGGAAATGGGAAGCAACAATGAAAGGATCAGAAACCTCTGGGACAGCTATAAAAGGCCCAACATAAGAATCATTGGTTTGCCAGAGAATGAGGAAGATGAACTAGAACTTGAAAAATTGAGTGAAAATATAATAAAGGAGAACTTCCCAGACTTGGGGAAGGGAATAGACCTGCAGGTCCAGGAAGCAAGGAGAGTTCCCAAGAGACTAGACCCAGGGAGAACCACTCCAAGACACATTATAATCAAAATGTCAAAAATTAAAGATAAAGAGAGAATCTTAAAAGCAGCAAGAGAGAAGAAAAGAATTATGTACAAAGGGGTCCCAATTAGACTATCAACTGACTTCTCAAGGGAAACCCTACAGGCAAGAAGAGACTGGCAAGAAATATTCAAAGTAATGAAAATCCAAAACCTACAACCACGAATACTCTATCCAGCGAAATTGTCATTCAGAATAGAAGGACAGAGAAAGTGTTTCCAGGACAAAATAAAACTGAAAGAGTTCATTAGATCCAAACCACTGTTATATGAGATGTTAAAGGGACTGGTTTAAAAAAAAACAGAAGCTAGGGAGATGAAACAAAGGCAAACTAAATAGGCAACGAGAGGGGAAGAGGAACTGTGGGTACGGGAAGCATATTGGGGGGAGGTCAACAGGGAGGGGGAATGGGGAAAGGGAGGGAGATGATATAGGAATTGGGGATCAAGGTAGGAGGGAATGGAATAGACGGAGAGAGGTTGGGAGGAACTGTATGCACAACTAATGGACATAATCTAAAAGGGGGGGGACAACTGGAGGGAGGGGGGCCACCGGGTGGAGGGGAGCAGAGGGAAGGGAAATTGGCACAAATGTAATAATTTAATCAATAAAACACATTAAATCTGAAAAAAAAATAAAAAAAATAAATAGCAGTGTGAAATGAAAATAAACCTAAGTCATTACAAATAAACAAAAAATAACACAAAAATAGACCAAAAATAAATCAGAGAGGGATATTCTTCAAGATAATAACTCCATAAGTATTTATGTTTTTTATATCAATTATATGACTTAAAATTACTTTATAAATTTTATTAATTTATTATATTTGTCTATATTTCACCTTTTGTCTAAATTTTATGTCTAATTAGTTCATAAACACATATTAACTCTAATCACATAATTACTCAGCAGTAGAAGCTGACAAACATTTGAATGTCAATATCAAGATATTCTAAAGAGAGCAATATGAGACCAGAAATCTCTTATTGAGTAGTAGCCTTACTTAGGGAAATATCATTGTGGATTTTGCATCTTGTGCTCACTTTAATTAGCATAACTCTTTACTTAAACTGGATTTTGGTAGAAGTTTAGTCAATGCATATAGAATGGCTGGCTACTCGGATGAAAGTATAGTGATATATGTGCATAGATGTCTTAATGGATGGTCAAATGAATTAATAAACAAGTGAATGTAGTCAAAGGAGATCTAAATACATCTTTAGGCATCTCATGTTCACTTTATGTGTGTAATATTTTTAAATGGTATGTTTACTCTGGAAAACCAGAAAGTAGTGAGTGACTTTTTTTTTAATTTGCACATATTTCCATTTTCACATTGAGAGTAGACATGTAATTTTTCTTTAGAGGACAGAAGCAGCTTGTATGAGATGTATAGGAGCAGAGTTACTTCAACATAAGGAGGATTTAAATATTTAGAAATGTGTAGCAATGAATATGCTGCTTCTTAAACTAGTACACACTAAATCATTGAAAACATTACTGCTGTCGAAGGTACTGTACAGATAATTTATATACCATCATGGTGAAGCCTATAACAATGATGTAGTTTCAGGTCAACTCTATGATCTTGTATTTCAAATTCCTACAAAGGAAATTATTAAGTATAAATATGTATTTATTCATTCAAGACATGGCTTATTGACTTATTCCTAAATCTTAGATTTGAGTATTGCTTAGTATATAGGTCATCATGGAAAGTCAGCCATGAAAAAGAAATAAATTGGCAACATGGTTAAAAATGAATTGCCTTCCAAATGTCAATAAGGAATATTAATATTTGGGATGCAAAGTATCTATAGCTATATCTATCTGTCTATCTATCTAATCTCTCTATCTATCTATGATCTCTCCTGTTTCCAAGCCTTTCAAAATGTTACCCACCTACCAGGAAATGTTGCTCTGTGTTTATCCTGCCCCAATCTCCACAACTACCCCTATTTAAATACTCTATTTACCAGTTTTACATGTGACCTACTGAGTTCTTTCAAACTGCCAAAGCCAAGTTGCCGACCTCCTAGCTTTAGGAAAGAATATGCAGACGTCCTTTGCCTGCCACTGAATAAACAAATGAAGTATATAAGTTTAGGCAAATTTGCAAGATGGAAGACTGCTAATACATATGCTTCAGACTGGCCTTATAGAAGAAAACTCTTTGCTATTCAGATATACCACATTAACATGCAGGGTCCGATAGAAGTTTCTTTTTTATCACAATGATGATATTTTACAAATTTAACTGGCATATTCAGAACAAGCCTATGCTATTCATTAATTTTGCTCATATTCATTCATTTAACATATATTTATTGAGCACCTATCTGCAAACTACTCTGTTAACCACTGGAGATACAATAGGGAGCAAAATAGCATCTCTGTTCTTTTGTGTTTCTTAGAGGCTAATGTGGACTGCTTCTTGATAATGTATTCAGTTATTCAGTTCTGTAACCTTGTTGTATAATGCACACTTTTGAAACTTTTACCATTTCCTGGAAACCATTTGAGGAAAGTATACTTCTTGCTACAGAGTTGTTTTTCATTTGTATTTATTTACTTTTTTAGATTTACTCCACTGCAAGGTGGGCAAACAGACCTTGAGGTCAGTGAAGAAACAAGATAGAAAAGCCTGCTAAAATAACAGTTTTTTCCCATGGCTGTCAATACTCATGTAACCAGGTGTTATCAGGAATCGCCTGTACATTAGCCATCAACCAAACACAGAAACAGCTCCATAACCTTACAAAGCTACATTTCCTCTCAAATGACAAGTAATTCCCAAAGTGTATTACAACCTTTGTATACTAGTTACTAAATGAAAACTGTACATAACTATACAGAAAAATGATGTTCTCAAAATAATTTCCTTGAATGGTTCTGCTATCTAGTAGTTGTCTATTTTTGTACATAATGGAAGCAAGAGTCACAGTTTCTAGAACACTGCTGAGTTATTCATTTAATTATTTTTTAGTCAACTTTGGTGCAGAGTTGATTATTTGACACTCCTCTTTTATATATATATACACTGTTTCCCTTGTGTACTAGTTTACGTGCCAACATGACAATATCTTTTCCATACCATTTGCAACTTGATTTGGTAGTCCTTCCTTCAGTAAGTGGGGTCTGTTTACTCACTTTCTGAGTGTTGGCTGATGTGGTGACTTGTTTAACCAGTAGAATACAGCAGTAATGATGTGCAGTTACGAATCTAGTCTTCATTAGACCCTCCACTCTTCTGCTTTCCACCTTCATTTGGTTACACCCAGGTTAGCCTTCCAGAGGTTGAGAAACCACACAAAGAAGAGAAAACTCATCACAGATAAGGCCAGGTCAGACCAAAGAGCCCCCAGCCAATCCAGCAGCCAGATACAGTCACATTAGTAAACATAGTAGTGGTCAGAACTACCCAGCTGAATCCAGCCCAGGTTGTTAACCACAAGAACACAAAAAATTATGTGCTAAACAAAGAGTTTTCTTAAGCCACTAATTTGGGGGATGATTTGTTGTAGAGAAATACTTAATCAACATAACCTCAGAATATTGACCACTAGTGAGATCTTACTTAGATGTCATTCCATACTAATGGCAACAAAATGCAAATGATGATGTTTAACTCAGCCTTTTCTTGTGTAACATAATATGCTCCCATAACTTCTAACACTAATATAAGCTAATGATTCAAAATTAATTTAATCAGCCCAGATCACTATTCTGAAATTTACATATCTCATCGCCTATCAAGAATATTGGCTTTTTTATTTGATAAATTATGCATATTCAGAAAGACAAAAAAACAAATTCAACATTTTTTATTCTATAAAATGCTTTCTCTTTCATCATCTCCCTGAGAGACACTATACAGGACATCCAAGCATAGTGATCGTTATCTTTCCACCATCTCTTACTCTCCAAATCAACAGCAACACAGTAACTTCTGCATCATAACACATTATCATTCAGATGACCAGAATACCATGTTAGGGAATCCAGACATCAAGAGGAAAGAGACTGCTTATCTACTAGTAAAAGAACCATATTTCCTGTCCAAAACAAAGACATGAATAAAAAGGGATACTTGTGATGGTTTGATGTTCTTTATAGTGCTCTATTCTAGAGGGCATATAGTGTTTGATGCTAAGTAATAAATGAAATGTAGCAGTAGAGATTGGCCCAACATAGGGACAGAGTGCTCAAGTCAAAAAGAGCCAGTGATATTGTACAACATCAGTGCTGTGGCCCCTGGAAACAAGTCCTGTAACATACTGGTATCAAGGGCAACTTTTTAAAAAGCAGTACAGGACTCTGTTATTGTCACATGTCACTGAGTTCTAAATTTAGCAGTGAAGCCTAATAATTCTAATCCTTCCTTATCAGATAAGGATATATAGTTGTTGATATTCTATTTTCCTCATGAAGATTAGGTAAAGATCTACATTGAGATTTCAGGTGGAGAAATCAGTGGATCAAGTTACTGGAAAAAATAGAGCAAAGAAAGACAAATGTAGGTGAGTAGCACTGTTGCAGCTAAAGGTAACATATTTTTGTTTCCTATTGTACCCAAGATTCTCCATTACATACATGTGTTCTTATAACCTGTTTTATCTATTTCATAAATTTTCTCTACCCATTTCAACTGTGAAATTATTTATTTCTAATTTTACTTCACCCAAATAGTTAAATTGTAATGCAACTGCTTCCTCATATAGTTCTTTTTAATCATATATTACGTTTTCTAATAATTTGTATATTCTTATGAAGCAGAAACTACTATAAAAGTATAATAATTTATGCATATTAGAGGTCCTACAAATATCTTGGATAAGCACCATGATGTCAATATTAAAGAAAATGTGCTTGCAGAATAAATATGCCATTATTAAATTACTTTTTAATAAATATTATAACTTTGTTACTACATACAAAACAAGCCCAGCATATTTTAATGATTATATATAAAATGTGTTTGCAAAATATTTTAATGATTGTTCCTCAGGAATAAACCTTTAGAAGTCTCAAGTTAAAAAAAAAAAACAATCAAGTTTTCTAACATGAAGAATTACTAAGCTTATGAAACAGAAACCTAGTGAGAGAGTAACTAGGTTATAATTTTCAACTTTTTAAATAAATAGTACATGTAGTAAGTATTAGGTTATTTTTATTGTAATTGTCACTTGAAAATGCTAGTGACATTTGCTAAAATAGTTTCCTGTTATTAAATAGTATTTTAACAATAATTTTTTAAAAATAGTTTCTTTGAAGTCCATATGCTCCATAGTGAATTGTTAAATGTTGATAAAATATTTATAAATTTTAGCTGCTATTTGGTGTTTTTCCCATGCATTTGAAGCAATAAAAGTTAATACTTTCTCTTTTTTATAATATTGTACAGAAACTTTTTATAAGAAATATCAATAGGTTCCTTGAGAGGGAGGAAAAAATTGTCTACATATGCAAAGTATATAGAGTTTGCTGAAAAATGCTTTTATAAATCACTTTATAAGTAGCTTCTTTCATTTCTCAACTTAGAAACTTGATCATTTGCTGCTTGTAAATTTATTTGACACTTTAATATATTCATCCTGGACTTACTTTTGTAACTCTGGTGTTTTTCTGTCTCAACCATAATGAAATTAACAGCTTTATACATATCTACAATTTGAAAATGAAGATAAAATCAATTTTCTATGAATCTAAAACAGCTTTTAAAAATAAATTATATTAAGAAAAATGAGTATAAAGTAGTAACACATAAATAGGCCTACAGAGACAGATCTAATTTTTGAATGTCAATTTTAACTCAATTGCATTGAGTATAATCTCTTCAATATTAATTTTTGCTTCATTATTGGGGAATGTTCTTTTAGATGTTAGTTAGGAAATAAAATATTTTCTTTTAAAGTAAAAACTGTACTGAAGGAAATATCTTTGTGTCCCAATACCAAAATTCTCTGGTTTGACAATCTTAGCAATGAGTGATGTGGTTCAATTTCTTTTCTTAAGTTCAAATTTGATAGATAAAATCCTTACTGATAATTTAGAATAATTAGTAAATAAAATATGACAAACTACAATTATTAGCTGTTATGTTTTTTGAACGACAGTTCATTGAAAATTTGGATTAACATTTTTACTGTTGATGTTGTGAGAAACACTCACAATAAAACATCGGGACACAGGACTTCAGCAGCAAAGTGAGGCGTTTATTCACGAGTCTGCAGAGTCTGGTGCACCACCAGCCAGGAGCATGTGCACACGAAGTAGACAAAGAAAACTGGTTTTATACTAATGCGATTAGCTCCCCTTCCCTAACATGATTAGCTCCCCCTTCCCTCCCCTTCTGCCCCATTTCTCCATTACTGGTTAATCCAGGTTCACAATCTATCGGGATTAACTACTTAACTCAGGGTGTGATTAAGTAAGGGTGATCTAGTTACAGGTCTATCTCTAATTTATTTGCAAAGTTATCTGACTACATCTTCCCATTTCTCTGTGTTTGGTGATGACAATCTTCCTCCTTTTGATCCAGAGAAATGTGTGAGGAGCTGGAGAATGTCATTTCCTCGCCCCTTTTCCATGATTCATCTGTTAATTATCTCCTGCTGGTTTGAGAGTCACTGGCTTCTTTATCCCTTACAATGTGGCATTTGGCATAAAATCAGCAAATTCAAGTTATATTAGGAGATACAGAAGTCATTCAGATTTTGGTTTTTTTTTTTTTTTTTTTTTTTGCAAAATAAGTGTAAGAAAATTACTAGAATAATTTCAGTGGTGGAAGGAAGGAGAAAAACTTAAGCTTAATCTGTATTTGGGTGAAAAGGGTCAGACAATTTAGTTTTGTATTGAAGTAAAATAATTTTACCAAAACTTGGAAAACCTGAGTAAAAATGAATAATGATCTGTTATAGAAATGACTTTATTAAGTGGCCTAATAAAACATCTTTTCATCCCTCTTTTGTCAAAATAAAGAATTTTTAATTTTCATAGAAATGTTCCAGTTATTTTGTTTTTTCCCTTCTTGAGGGCTTTTGATAATATAATAACCACAATTTATGGAAAATAAAACATGATTAAAAAATGGCCAAAGTTTTTAACATACTTGCCCTATATATGTTTTCTTGATTTATTCCTATTAAGAAAAAGAATTTATGATTTAATTGCATAAATTTAATATTTTTCAGCCTGCATATGTGAGACTGGAATGATCTGATTTAACTGATGACATTACAGGATTTATGTTTTTGTGTTAGTAATTGCCCCACAGTCCCTATCCCAACTGCATTGATATTTTTTTTATTTTTTTTTTAAATTAGCAACTCTGAGAAATTCCTAGACTTACATAGCATATTGAAAATAATTTTTATTTTCCCATTTTTATCAGTATAAAATTTAATTATACTGATAATCTTACTTGAAAACATTCATTTTTCTTGTTCAAAACTTGAATCCCTAGGAAAATTCAATGAAGCACAAATTTAGAAGATTAAATTTATTAAATACTCTGTCTTTGTATCATAATAAGTTTAAAGTGAATTGAAAAGTCAAAATATAGCTTACCCTGGATATTTTACCATAATTATAGAAAATATATTTCTAGATCTCTGCTTCTTCTATAACCTCTCCCTTTGTTCCTTAAACATTTGTACATATAAATATGTGGGCGATGTGTCTGTTTGTGATATTAGCTACCCTTATGAAGCATTTACTATATGCTAGGATATGTTGTAAGACCTTTATATGTATTAACTCATTTAATCCACTCAATGTCTTATGAGTAGATACACTTCCTTTTATTTACGTAAGAATAAACTGAGGCTTGGAAACATTAATTGACTTGCCCCAAATCACACAATGTTATCTTTCCATTCATTACCTACCGCCCATTAGTGTTCACTCCATAGTGAGCTGCTTATTCTTTTAACATATGTTATTTAAAGCATATATTCAAGTGATTAAGGAGGGATCAGACACTTTAAAAATATAGAATTCCTGCTAGGCTGCATAAGGAATCGGGTCCTAAGAAAGAATTTAAAAAACAAATAAATAAAAGAACAAAACTACCTGGTGAAAATGTTAAAGATATCTTGCTTCAAAAGAGTGTTTTTACATTTAGAGAAAAGCAAGGCTTACAGGGAAATGGTAAAACAATACACAGAGCAATTGAGTCAATTTAAGGGGAATTCCTGGTGGAGATACGTGAGGCCAGTTCATCCCGCTGCTCTACTGACCTTATCCTAGACTATTGGCTCCATTACAATCTATGTTGACAGTATACAGTTCAGCCATGGAAATTTCATTTATTATAGCCTTTTATTTATATGATTTAGTTTCTCATTATTATTTACATAATAGCATAATGTGTTGAAAACCTGTATCTGCTTGTTCTTTCAGGTTTGGCTTATTTACACAGTGCCTCACACAAATGCCATGCACCTAGCATGCCCTCAGTAAATGCTTATTGGAAGAAAGAAAAACAAATAAGTCAATCAATAAGCCAGGCATTAACGTGAACTGCATCTCTTTGTTATTTTATATTAGAAGGTTAGGATTAAAATCAGTTCTCTACTGGCTTGATCTCCTTTGTGATATCATTTGCCATTTTTGTACAATTGATCTAATATTGACTATGTTTCATTTTTAAAAATGCAGCACACCTACATCAAACCCAAAACTGTGTTCCATATTGAAAATACAAAGTCAGATAAGCCCCTATATGATCTTGAAAGATTTTAAAATCTAGAGGTGGAAACAAGTATGTAAATCAAGAATTACACTGGTGTGATTAGGGTCTTAACAGAGTAAGCAGATGGTAAAACAGAAACAAGGAAATAGCATCAAATAAATCCTTGAGTTCTTTGACCAAAAAAAAGGACAATTGGCTGAGTTGGATTTTTAGGAATCAAGTAAAGATGAAAGGACAAGGCAGAGAGGTAGTAAATCCCATAACTCAACCTGTAAGAATTTCAGCAAAATTGAAATGAATGGGGCTTGAGCACTTGAAAGACAGAAGAGATTACAACAGAAGTGAAGTCAGTGATCCTGGGATAGTTTAAGACTAACTTGTCTAATGAGTTTGAACTTTGTCCTGAAATCCCCATGGACAGCAATTGCTTGCTTGAAAATAAAACATTATTTTAAGCCTCATAAGGAAGATAAACTGCTTAAAATAGTTATTTTATGAACCAATTAAGGTGCTAAAATAATACGCATTAACTATTAGTGAAAGGATGAATAATGCTACATGAATTCCTGTTGTTATTGAAAGTTTATCATTCCATTGAAATCTTACTAATTAGAAATGTAAATCTCTGCACAATACTGAAAACACAGTGCACCCAGGAAATTGAGAAGCAGCAAAGTATTGTTACTAAACTCAACCTTGGATAAGGAATTTTTTTTCTGGCGTTATGAGTCAGTAATTTGTCATTAAGATCAAAAAAGGAAGAATCTCAGTTAGTAATGAATCTCTGATAATTTGGGGAGTTCCATTTTCTTTTTATGTCATTTTCCAGTTTCTTGCTTCAAAGAATATCTTTTACTTCGTAAGCGTGTTTAAAGCATTAATATGCTTAAAACCTGTTCATAATAGAATATGCAGATGGCTTCCAAAGCAAGCTACCACATTCAAACTTAATACTCATATTAATTTTCTCAAGACTCTTAAACACTTTATAGTGCTAATTGTGTCTATTAATGTGTCATTTACTTTGCAGTGATATGTTTTCTGCTAAAATAGATATCCTTAATTTTGCTTAGTAGAGTTTTATTTCAGTAAGCCTTTCTGATCTAATGACTCTGATTTCTCTGGGAAATAATAGGTTTACTTGCACAATGAGTAGTAACACATATGTTTAATGCAGATAACTGGCTCCTTATCATAGTGGTTGTAATTAGACATTTTTGCAGTATGGGATTAATAAGAGCATTGTTGGGAAAGGGCACATAAAACATGTAAATTTTCCAAGTATAATACACTTGAAAAGATGGCATTTTCCCTTTTACATTAGTTTTGTACCATTTGTCAAATGATAATGACCACAGGTACACAACTTGGTCTTGACAATACATGCCTGGCAAACAGATACAGGAAGATTTGGAAAAAAATAAACTAACATATAATGTGAAATTTGAGAGAAAAATATTTAAAGACAATGACATTCTATTTCTACATATTTCTCTTTCTAAATAGATATATGAAGAGGTGGGAAATATCCCAAGTACAGTAGTCTTCCCTTATTCATGGTTTCATTTCTGTGATTCATATAATTTAAATTATGTGCCAGTCTGAGCAGTGTGATGAAATCTCATGCCTTTCTGCTCTGTTGAGCCCATGACATGACTCATCCCTTTGTCCAGCATATCCTTGTTGTATAGGTTAACCACACTGTTATTTAGTAGCCCTCTTGGTTATCAGATTAATTATCATGCTGTCATAGTGCTTGTGTTCAAGTAGCTTATATTTTACTTATTAATGTCCCCCCAAAACAAGAAGCATGATGTTTGTGATTCAAATATGCTAAAAATAAGCCATAAAGTATATGTATATATAGGAAAATAGATAGTTTATATAGGGTTCAATACTATCCACAGTTTCCTACTGGAGGTCTTGGAACATATCTCCCATGCATTAAGGGTAACTACTGTGATAAGTTCCAGTGCTAAATAAACATATTGATACAAAACGATGTCTTTCCCAGCTGGCTACTGAACACCAGCACAAAGAGGGCTTGGCAGATTCTTCTCTGCTTTTCCCACTCACCCACTTTTTCTTTTAGTATGTGAAGGTTAAACATCGGGACTCCTGATTAAAGGTCACTTGCATGAATGCAAGGCTAAGGTAGTTACCCAAAATGTATGCTTCATCTTAAAGCAGTTCTACCAATTTATATATGTAACATTTTTCCTTATGTCACAGTAAGGCATATTTCCACTTCATGGTGTCTAATTTTTGTGTGAAACTCTATTTGCCTTCATCTTCTTACATTAGAACACATGTTCTTCTCTATTATGACTTCTACCAAAGTTTCTTTTTAATGTGATGTCTAGAAATTAAATGAGGGATCTTTTAATTACCTGTGTTTAGTATGTGTCATGTAACTAGGCTCCAATCTGTTAGAACAGTCTGGACTGAGGAAACCTCACAGAGGCAGTGTCAACAGCAGCTATATAGCCATTCATTGCACGTCACCCTTTGAGACATCGCATGGCTATTCTTCAGGGTCAGATATCACACTAAGGAGAACTTAGAAAGGAACTTTTGACTCTGGGTCTGCATCATCAGGAAAAACTGACCCTACCTCTGGTGATATCAGGATTAATAATGAAACAAGCAAGAATTTGGCTTTAGCTCTGTTCTGCCAATCCAACATTAGTCCCTGCAGTGTGGCATAATCCAGTTGTTGGAGGTCTAATATCTGTGGTTGTAGCTGTTTGATGGGTCAGTGTTCGGTACATCTCTGTTTATGGTTGGGAGAGCTTCTGTCCCTCACCCCTCTCCTTATCATGGGGACTAGACTAAGAAATGGTTGTGGTACAAGCTTTGTAGTCAACCAGAGATGACTGTTATCACTCATTGCTGTGCACCGATACTCCATTCCTGGGAGGCCAGCTAACAAGGAATCAATCTTTGAAAAATGTGTCCTTACCACTGAGTAAGATACTACCTATATAAATAATAAAATACTGAGTAATACTTACATTACATACATATGCAGTAAGTTATTTTAAAAATAAATGAAGAAGAAAAATTATTTTATCTCAGTTCTCAATTTTCTCATAAAGATCCATCAAATAGTCTACTCATTTTCCATGGTCCCTTCTGTCAAACACCAAGTCCTCTTAAATGTATAGAGGTATTTCTTTGCTTTATATCATATTCCATTGGTTCATAGGCCCAATTTGGTGTCAATACCACAGGCTATGTTAATTATCCATGCTGCATAGAAGAAAATTAAACACTAATGTTCTTCAAGAAATTCTTTAAAGATGTGTTATGCATACATGCAGTATACAGGCTAAGGATTATTATAAAATTTCAAACTTATTAAGGAAAGAATGATGATATTGGCGAGCAATAAAAAGCACTTAATGCCCTATCTCAAACAGACTGCACATTATTCTCTACTCACAACAGTGTCTACTCCTTTTATCCACTAAGTTTTAGGTTGTAAGCATTACCTGCAGGAAAACTTATGAATAATTAATGCTATGTGTTAGAAAGTGTCAGATGATGTTTTGGGATAATTGCATTTATACATGTATGAATCATATAAACAAATATGGAAAGTTCAGAGCTACAAATATAAATGAGCTAAAGAAGAGTATTTGTTTCTTTAAAAGAAAAAACAGTTACCTTTATTCTATTTGATAGAAATTATAGTTTAGAAATCTGGTAAACCATATTAAAAAAATGTATATTACAAAGAAGGTTTGATGAGAGATTGTCACTTGGAAAATCAAGCGTGTCATTACTATAAATGTGACAATTTTAACAGGTTATTCTTAATAGTCAAAAGTTAAATATTATGATAACTATTATATACTCTTGAAATTTGATTACTCATAAGCTATTTGATTACTCAGTTTTTCAACCAAGTATTTTAAATATAAGATGGGAAAACTTGTTAGACTGGGATATTAGATAAAGGTAAAGAAATTATATTCACCCTCCTAGTATAACCCTTTATTATGCAATATCAGAAGCCAGCTTCAACTGGCATCATAAGGGAAATCTAGTGCCTCAATTGAATAGTTCTCATTAACTGTTACAATTTAATGTCCTAGAGTACAGCGTTAATTACCTACCTGGTGTCCAAGCCTTCTCCTTATACTAATCCAATTTATTCTCCAAATGGCTGCCCCCTAATAAGCATACTATTATGTTTATAGAACCATCATGTATTGGGTAAATTTGTTGAATTATCCATATTCTGCACAGGAAGGCATTGAATATTCATATGACTTAATTGTTTCAAGGGTGAAGGATGGTAATTAAAAATTAGAATTTTGGAACTCTAATCCCAGGTTTTCTATGTGCTACTGGTTGTTTAAACAGTTAATTAACCTCACTTTTTCTTTAGATTCCTCACCTCCAAAATGGAAAGAAGTGTAGTAATATATTATTTGATGTGGTCCAGGCAATGTCCTGGGAGCCTCATACTCATGAATCCATGCATTTTCACATGATCCCTAACTGTAAAACTTGCAGGGCCATGGTAAAGTTACTGATTAAGTTAAATTATACAAATCACTCTTAAACAGTTTCTGGCATATGGTTAGTGTTTATACAGTTGTGGGTACATGGAAAGAAAAGTAAACACCTACTGAGTTACAAATAACATGATTCTAATGAAATCTAGCTCTGTTATAATATATAAAGTTTTAAGAGAAGAGTTTCCCAGATATACAATAGAAGAATGGCCCATAGGAAATTATTGCTCTTTTCATGGTTGTAAATGATACCAAAAGGAATGATAAATATATTTTATCAACAACATGTAAATACTAATAGAGGTCTGTCCAGAAAAAGTCCAGCCATTGTTAATATAATGAAAACAATTTGCACAATATTTATGTAACCTGGCAGCCAAGGAGAGTGGACTGGAATGTGCATGTGTGAACAATGACGACTTCACTGTACTAGTCAATGGGAACAGTAGATGCCATTGAGTGAGCATGTGCACTGTGTGGCCATCACATTCAAAATGACTGAGCGAGTAGAGCAATGAATCTGCATCACATTTTGCATTAAGCTTGAATATTCCTCCATGGAAACTATTTGGATGATTCAGAAGTCTGCAGCTATGAACAACTGATTGGCAGCTTCATCATGACAATGCATCCACTCCTGCATTATGTCGCATGCAGAGTTTTTTGGTGAAACATCAAATCACCCAGGCAACCCAGTGTCCCCCACTATAGCCCAGGTTTGATGTTCTGCAACTTCTGCCTTTTCCCAAAATAAAAATCACCTTTGAAAGAGAAGGGATTTCAGACCGTCAATGATATTCAGGAAAATATAATTGTGCAGCTAATGGTGATTGGGAGTACCATGTGAGGTCCCAAGGTGGCTACCTTGAGGGGACTGAGGTATCATTATCCTGTGGACAATGTTTCTTGTATCTTCTTCAATAAATGTCTCTATTTTTTATAGTACACAGCTGGATTACTTCTGGATATATATATATATATATACAGAGAAGGAAAACTCTGACTCCAAAAAACCTCCGCTGCCTTGCGGCATACCTCTTCAGGGGAAAGGCTAAGGGAGTAAATCCCGACAGAAAATCCGGAGCCGGAGTCCCTAAGGCGGTTTGATGTTGTAGTCAACACTGGCAACTCCTGCGGCGCACCTGAACCCAAGCTGTATCGACTCCGTCTTTCCCTTGGACCCTTCAGCTGCGAAGAGAGGGGGGGTCTGCTGCATGGGCAACAGCAGACCCTCCATATTACCCTGCCCAGGCTCTGTAGCTTCAGTGTCATCGCAAGATGTCGATTCAACACGGGAGGAGACAGATACCATGTCACTCCCGAGTCGGACTGCACAGCCATTCTCGGCGGTGCAGATAGACTCTTAAGAAGCTACACCATCGTCTCTCGAGACGGACGGCTGCCGACGACGAGGGATATATATATATATATATATATATATGTATATGTATATATATATATATGTATATGTATATATATATTAATTTTCACATATATTTATAATATTGTTATAAGGTATGTGAATGTAACACTCCTCAGTTGCTTTCAAAGAAAAATGGAAATTGTCTAATCAAATATTGCATTAAAAATGTCAAAGTCACCTCTGGATGTGTTGACCTGAAAACCAAGTGTCACTGGTTTGATTCCCAGTCAGGGCCCATGACTAGGTTGCATGTCAGGTCCCCAGTTGGGGGTGCAAGTGAGAAGCAACCACACAGTGATGTTCTCTCCCTCTCTTTCTTTTTTCCCCTCTTTCTAAAAATAAATAAATTATTTTTTAAGTCAAAATCTTCTGCAGAGCATAGAGAATTATCAACAAAACAAAAAGATGACCTAATGAATAAGAGAATATATTTGTACATTTTATATCCAAAAATAAGAGGTTTATATACAAATTATGTAAGGAACCCATTCAACTCAATAACAAAAAATAACCCAATCGCCCCATCCAAAAAAAATAGGCAGAGGAACTGAAGAGACATTTCTCCAAAGTAAACACACAGATAGCCGATGGACATGAAAAATTGCTCAATGTCACTAATATCAGGAAAATGAAAATCAAAACCATAATGAGAAACCAACTACCTCACACCAATCAGAATAACTGTCACCAAAAAGTCAAAAAATAACATGTGTTGTCAAGGATATGTAGAAAAGGAAACTCTGTACACTGTTGGTGGGAATATAAAATGGGGCAGCCACTATGGAAAACAGTGTGAAGATTCCTCAAAAATCTAAAAATAGAATTACCATGTGACCCAGCAAATCCACTATTTATCCAAAGAAAACAAAAATACTACTTTGAAATATTATGTAGCATTAAAAATGAATGAAATCCACACTTTTCTGAAACCACAGTGAGATATCCCATCACACCAGTCACTATGACTATTATCAGTAAAGCAACAAACAAGTGCTGGCAAGGATGTAAAGACAGGAGAACCCTTTTGCACTGCTGGTGAGAATACACATTGGTGCAGCCACTGAGAAAAGCAGTATGGAGATTCCTCAAAAGATTAAAAATGGATCCGCCTTTTGACCTCGTGATCCCACTTCTGGAAATATATCTGAAGAAACGCAAAACACTAATTTGAAAGAACATAAGCACCCTATGTTTATGCAGTGTTATTTACAATCACTGAGAGATGGATGCCTTCCAAGTGTCCATCAGTAGATGAGTGGATAAAACTATGGAACATTTAAACAATTGAATACTATTCAGCCATAAAAAGTAAGAAAATTTTACTCTTTGCAACAGCATGGGTGGACCCGGAGAACATTATGCTAAGTGAAATAAGCTAGTCAGCCTAAGACAAATGCCATATGATTTATTCATATGTGGAATCTAATGGAAAAACTGAACTAACAAGCAAAAAAGAGACAGAGTCATAGAGAGAGAGCAGACTGACAGCTATGGGGAGGGGGGCTCGGGGTGGATGTATCAAGCAAAAAGAAAAAAGGACTCACGGACATAAACAACAATGCAGTTGTTGCAAAGAGGGAGGAGGGTATAAGGGGGATAAATGGTAACAGAAAAAAATACAATAAAAAAATAAAATCCTGCCGTTTGTGACAACATAGACTTAAAGAGTATTAATACAATGTGAAATAAGTCAGACAGAGAAAGACAGATACTCCGTGATTTTACTTATATGTGGAATTTCAAAAATTAAATAAAAAAAGAAAAAGAAACAAAACTATACTCATAGAAACAAGACCAAACTTATGATTTCCAGAGGGTACAGCAGCAGAGGGATAGGCAAAAAAACTGAATGAAGGAAAATATAGTCAATTATATTGTACTAACTTTGTCAGTTAACAGGTAGTTACTAAACTTAGTGTGTTGACCACATTGTAGGACATATAAATGTCAAATCACTGTCTGTAGACCTGAAACTCATATAATATTGTATATAATTATATTTTAATTAAATAATAAGACGTTATCTTAATTCAGAGAGATATTTATATTTTGTTCCTTAAAAAAAGAGTTAAAAGATTGCTCTATTAGATAAAAGTTCATTAACTTTATTGATATGTAGGCCATAAGAAAATACTTTGTTTAATTGTTGGGAAACTTTAATCTTATTAAAAATGATTTGATTTGGTTACTCAGGTTTACATTAATATCAAAGACTAGAAGTACCCAGATATTTTAGTATATCGGAAGTTGTATAGGCAGCTAAATGTTAGGGAACATTACAAAAACCTTTTTAAACACATGCATGTTTTGAGTACAAAGAGTTCTGCATTGAAAAGGATTCACTTTTCTTTCAAACATCTATTTCTAATACTTGTTTCAGCACTAGTCCACATAGGTGAATAAAATCAAAGCATAACAATTCTTAAATCAGAAAAATCACTCCCAAAATATCATAAGTAACTATAATTAATGGAAACATTAGAAAAAACGCTGATTCCTTAAATGATGATGTTAGAAATTATGGATAACAATTTGTAAAGGGTGATGTCACTCATTAATAGCCTCACAACCATCCAAACTGTACCCTGTCATTTTGCAGCTGAGCATTGCAGCATTTCAGTCAATTTTATAGGTGTCCTTTGTGAGTGGAGACCTCTTTAAGAACTGTGCTATCAGGCTTCTTTGGCTTTACTATACAGTGTTCCCTCACTTGTCTTAGGTATTACATTCCAGAACCCCCGTGAAGTAGGAACCTTACATTTATTCTACACTTTTAAACCTACATAACTTTAACAACATACATATACCGTACTGCAAAATCCCACGATATAGAGAAAAATCTGCGATAAATAAATACAATATTTTTAAAAATCTCGCGATACAGTGAGGCCGCGATAAGTGAACCGCAATATAGCGAGGGACTACTGTATAGCCCTTCTAGTGGTAACTCATGCATTATAATCAAAAGCCTAAGTTCACTTTAACTGAACAAATCTTAGGACCTCATGTTAACAGCAGATTGCTCGATGCAATATTCAGGGAACTCACAGCATAAAAGTAGACATTTTTAAATAATATACTTTACAATGCATTCTTATAAACATTCGTAAGTTTCTAACATATCACACAATATTATTAACCAATGAAATATGACTGAATTGGTTCATTGCTTTTTGCTCTTAATGAGTTGCTTTACAATATTCAAAAGTATAATGGATATTTCTGAAGTAGCTTTTTTCCCAAGCTCATTATATCTTACTTATCATTACATTTTACATGACTAGGCCTGTTTCATTTGCTATAATTTCTCTCTGTTTGCTTTCATTTGTGTGTGTGTGTGTGTGTGTGTGTGTGTGTGTGTTGGGCGGGTATAGTCTTTAATCTTCCTTTCCTTTCTCCATGTCTCTTCTATTGTTTCTCAAAAGGTTTTTCTTCTTTTTTCTTTCTTACAAATTTTAGTTATTTATATAGTTCTCAATAATTTAGGTTTAGGATATTATTTCCATTAACAGATAACATTTTCAGACTTTTTCAAAAAAGCATATAAAGTTCTTGGGACAACCATTATAAAAACTTCTTTCCTCTTGTCATCTACCATTGCCATTACTGAATAATCAATGAGTGTAGTTTTCCCAATACTTCCTGCCGGCCTATCTGAATTTCATTACTTGGAGCACTTGCATTAAAACTATACTTTACTTTATGTATTACAGAACATACCTAGATACATGCAAAATATATTACAACTATAAATAGAGTATAAAAAGTTGCAAAGTCAGATTTATATAAATATCCAAATTTGGAATAAAATAGTATATAACAAATTAGAGAAAATAGAACAGTATGATTTGAATTTACAAAGTGTATACAAGTATGATTATACACATAAATAGCATTTCTTTGTTCTAGGCAGAATGTGATACTTCTATTAATTTATATAATTATTGTAACAAATCTACAGGGGAAATGGAATTATCTTTATTCTGGAGATGAAGAAACTGAGGACCAGAATAATTTTCCCAAATTCTCACAGACAGGTAAATGTCAAGAGTTGTGCCTTGGTGCATACAGGCATGCTCCAGATCTTGAGCTCTTCAAAACAAGACAATAGTGTCCTTCAGGAGACACATGCAGGAAAAATGGAGGCTTGGAAATTCCAGCTTAAAATAATAAGAAACTATAGCTATGTTAGCAAATATTTCTAAATAATAATACATTTTTAAATTTATTTGTACAACAATAACTCCATTGGACAATATTTTGATGAAATATATAGCATTGGATTTAAAGAATTCAAGATAATAATTAAGCTGCTGCTGAAGACAGGAAGTAAAAGTCAGTTACTTTAGTACTGAGTAATAGAATATTGGCCTAGCCTGTGGCAATGTCAGAGGGAATCATTTTGAACTACTGTGTGCGTGTGTGTGTAACTTTTGAAATAATCTCATTGTCTTCCAGGGACACAAAGACAAGTGAATTTGTGTGTGTTTTTCAAAAGAGGTCATATGCAAAGCAACTTTAGACAGATAATTAGAAATTGTAATAATGTAGATATAGTATACATGTATACGATTTTCAGTAAGCAAGAAGATTTTTTTTTTTCTATTAGTAACAAGCTATAAATGCTGGAGGGGATGAGAATTGAAGGTCACAGGATAGATTTATTTATAGTGTGCTCTTAAAGAAAGAAATAGTATGAACAAAGTTCCAGGGTAACAAGAGCTCTGAAAATTGCCTTTAAAGAAGCAAAGTGTTTCTGAAGTAGTTTGTCTTTTTGAATTTGAACATACTGATTTTTGCAAAGAATTGTTATGTCAGCATTTCGTCTACCCCAAAGGAAAAGCAAAATAAATCCGCATTATGCTTTGAGGAAAGAGCTTTACCAAGCTCTGGTATTAACTTTCAAACTAGCTATTTCTAGTAACAGGTCAGATTTACCCACTAGCTATTCTGCCACACTGGCATAGATTCATACTTTATGCTGAATGGCCTACATATTTTTAATGTACCTATTACTTTAACACTACTTACAGTATTTATTTTCAACATTTAACAAATTTAGTTAATTTAATTTACTTTGCACATTTTTTGGATTAGAAAATATAATTAATTTCAAATAGTACCTGAATATAAATTATCTTAATGATGTGAAATCTTTTTTAAAAAGAAATATTATCAAGTATTATTTCTGAATTGAATCCTCTATGTTATTATTGCAATTATCAATTTACATTCTTACTTACATGAACATATCTGTTTTCTTGTACACATATTTTGATTTTAAGACAAATCAAGTGAAGTTAAAGAATTTCCTCCCTGTGATTTTGTTTTGCCTGCTTTGAATTAGAAACCAGATTATCTCCTGAATCTTCCCCAGGGCTTTGGAACATGTCATGGTACATGGAACCAAGGGTATTAAAATCTTTCCTTTAAAAGACTACTTTGATTAATTTCTTGTCATAACTTGATTTTCCATTAAAGAGAAGCATTCATATTCAAATCACATTAGCTTTGACCATCCAGAGCTGAAAATAATTACTAATAGGAAGAGTAAACACTTGGCTCTTGGAAGTAACTGGGAAGTTCAAGAATAAAGAATACTTTCTCAGAGTCTTCATCCTCCCCTTCTTTGTGTCTGGTTTGCTTCTGCAAGACATTGACAGGGGTATCCTATTGCCAATCCACAAATAGTTTAATTATTTAGAGGAAAATGCAGAAATGGAAGGAATGAGCTATAGTATATGTGCCTGTTTGTCTACCTCAAGAACAAAGCCAAAAAGCTATCATAAGGAAATGATTAATCGAGTATTAAAATTATTACCAAAACCCATCTTTCTACCCCCAAGTCTATCGCCTCATCTCATACTGTGCTGTACATAGCTTTCCATACATCACAATATTGAGATTTTGGCTATAAAAATCAATAGCCATCAGACACATGAAGCATCTCATAAAGTTTAGGATCTTGTGCTGCACACTGCAAAAACAAAGTAGCATAAATATAAACCTTTCCTTAGTAAAAGCTAGCAAATTAGAAGAAACATACAAGAAATTATTTAAAGTATCACAGGATAAGAATCAGATGAGTGGTTCATTTTTAAAGTCAACCAAACTCATGTGGAGGAGGACACTAACAAGATACCTAAGAAGATAACATAAGGTATCTCCTCCTGCTAGAGACTGAGATGAACTAATTCTCACTCATAACACTAGCTTTCACCATCTCTCAGCAAAGAGAACAGAAAAAAAATACAGATTAGTATGTCATTTCTGAGGACTGAGGACATATAAAAGAGACTCACCAAGCCTTTATGTCTTAGGGGGAGCCATTTAAAATGAAATAAGGACAATAAAAGATTAACTAGTAAATTTAAAAATATAAAATATAGACAGTAGTATAAGACAGATTTTGTGAAGCTTGCTCTTACTATAGCTGCCTTTATAAAATGCTGAAAGAAGGAAATATGGAATAACTTAAAAAGATGTCAAGGTCAAAGAAAGAGTTCTCAAAGCCATTCTAGCCTAGAAATGATTTTGTTTGTTTGTTTATAAAAGGGAATGGGCCTACAGAAAGGGTGAGGCTAAAAATATATGAAAAATAAAAAGGGCTAATTGATGGACCATAAATCCAAGATAGTCCAGAAAGCCAAAAAGAGGAATAGAGAAATAAGACCTTATTTTAGAATAAAAATATTATCTCATCTTCTTAGACCTGGAAAAGAATGGACAAATAAATTAATAGAAAATATTTAAAAATAAAGATGTAAATGAAAAGGTATTTTGTGATAGAGAATAAAATTTAATGTGTGTGTTTTTATCTTCTAATGCCATTTTGCCAAGTTTCTTTTAGCATTATCCAATATCCCCAAGGATTAAATTTAGAGGGACTATGTCAAGAATACAGACATTATGTAAATAAATATGTCATTTAAAACATTAGGCTCTCTATTGCGCCTTAAGATGACATTCTTGGTGTAAAATAATAGAAACTTTCAGGACTGAAAAATGACACTGTTTTCTTTAAGGATTTTAAACTGCATTATGTGAATCTAGTATACATTTGGGAGAGGATCCACTAGAATTGGAAAACTCCCTTTGTGTATTCTTATGTGAAATTATGCTACCAGGAGAAAGGGGTAGACAATGGCAATACTTTTATGTATCTAATTTTTAAGTAAAAGCTCCTTGATTCCATTTTATTTGTTGGGTTCTTTCTTTGTAAGGAAGGGATCAGGTACCCTACTAAACATCCTCTAGCTCTGGGCTAATTACCTCCTATAAAAACATGTATTTCTGCACCACATAAGCATCTCATCATGGCATAACATCCAGAATTTAAATTTTAGGAAAGTCTTGCCAGCCAAGTAGACAGTCAAATTCTCAAGGATAGAGAGCATTCCTTATGTAAGTTTTAATCCTATTGTCTAGCACATAGTCTTCACAATTCATAGAAGTTTGATATATGCTAATGAAGTGAACTGTTCAAAGACCACCAGAAACACACCATTAGTCAAACTAATTAAAATTTGCCAACTTAAAATAACGAGATTCACCTCAGGTAACCAGGAGCCTATCAAAAAAAGTATTAGAAAGTGATATTTATTGGATTTGGAGGACTGAGTTAATCATAGGATTATCTTAGAAGGAATGAATAAGAGTTCCTTATGGAAAGCAGCAAGATCAGAATCCATAGTCTGATAGTTTAACAATTATAGTACATTGACAAAGCTAGAGAATCACTGATAGATTGTACAAACGCTCACATGGCTCTTTTCCTACTGCAATTTGGCCATATGACCTGCTTTGGCCAATAGGATATTAGCAAACATGATGTAATCCCAGCTTGAAGAGTGCTGGGACCTTGAAGTTTAGTTGCTTTTTGTTGGAGTAAACAAACCAGCAAGCTAGATGATAATCCAAAGGGTAGATGAAGGTCATGCCAGGTTAGGCCATCTCAGATGAATGGCTCTCCAACTGAGACAGTGACTGACTAGCAAAAGAACAAACTAAACTGAAACCAGAAGCACCACCCAGGTGAGCTGAGCCCAAATTGTTGACTCTTGAAATTGTGGTCTAAATAAAACTTTCTTTTAAGCTTCCAAGTTTTGGAGTGATTTTGTGTCTCAAAAGCCAACTGATAAAGAGTTGATAAAAGAGGACCTAATTCAGGCAGTCTGTCCATCTCCACTCAATCCATGAATTGAGGGCATTCTGTTGATAGATGCCTAAAACTGGTTGCTTCAAGGTCTGTTCAAGTCTTCTAACCAACTTGACCAGACAACACCTTTTTCAGTGGATCAGAACCCTCAAAAGATACCTTATATTGAACTAACAATGAGAGGTAATGAAGTGAAAAGAAAATCCCCATGCCTAGCACCCAGTACTTGTCCCTGAACCAGAAAAAGATAGCCCACAAGATGACGAACCTGCCCTCTCAACACAGCATTGTACTGTTAACAAATACACAGTGCTGAAAATATCTGAACATTTGGGAGATTCCAAATTGTCTTAGTCTGGCTTCAAAAATATGGCTTTAAAACATATGTCTGCACATGTTTAGATCCTCCCCCCACCATGGGAAAACTCAAAAGTAACTAAAAAGTTTGTATTGCTTACAATTGAAAAATAATTTAGAGTAACAATGCAAATATGGCAGCTTAATTACAATTAAGAAGTGTGTAACAGTTTGGTAAAGCACTGGCCCTATTGAAGGCACTGTTATAAAACAGTGCTTTAAGTCATATTTTGTCATGGCTGTAATTTAACAGTTTAGAAGCAAAATTAATGTGTTGGTATTTCCCTTTGATCAATACAGTTCATTTTATTCTAAGTGTCTTGTTACTTCTTTTTGTTCCTGCCAAAAAGTCCTGGTAGACACTGACAAGGAAATAGAGTATTGTGTGGGCCAAATTTCTGACTTCCAATCCCCTCGCACATTAATTTAGTACAAAGGAGAATAATCTGCTGTTCACACAAAAAAAGAGAAAAGAAACAATCCCAGCACATTTGAAGCCAAATCATTTTACTTAAAGGTTATAGTGACTGAACATAACTTTCTCAGGAGGGAATATTGTTGTTTGAAATGTCTGAGACAAGACACATCAGAATGGAGAGTGAGCTGAATCTTGTGTGCTGTAGGTCTTCACATGCTTTAGGACGCTGGATAAAGGAGAAAATTCCATCTGTTTGGAATCAGGAGCAATTTTTTACACAAGCTGTTAAAACAAAAACTAACAAACAAACAAAAAGCAAAAACAGAGAAAGAAGTCAAACTGCCCCATAGAATATAACATTGTTAAACCAGTGTGATGAAAATTTAGAAATTATACCTGTATTTAATTAAAATGAGAAAACTACCAGCTCAGGTCTTTGAAACAAAGTTACAAGTAAATAGACCTATATAGACCTTTATCATCAAAAAAATATCAAAGCATTTTTTGAAGATGAATTGCAAAGACAAAGGGAAAATGAGAGGTTGAATATTATTATAGAATAATTTAAAAATTAAATCCATTAAGGCTTTTTTAACTAAAAACTAGAGGTCAAACATGACTACAGGCATTTTAATTCATAAAAGATGTGATAGCAAAGAACTGGTATGGATTACTGACTCAAACTGAATAAAAGAAATTAATTTACCTGTATTAGAAAATAAATTGTGTGTCTTTTTGAAAAAAGATTGTATTGATTTATTTTTAGAGAGAGGGGAAGGGAGGGAGAGAAATATCAATGTGTGGTTGCCTCTTGCACGCCCCCAAACAGGGACCTGGCCTGCTACCCAGGCATGTGCCCTGACTTGGAATCGAACTGGCAACCCTTTGGTTCACAGGCTGGCACTCAATACACTGAGCCACACCAGCCAGGACTGTGTGTCCTTTAATTGTTAAACAGCAAATCCTTATACAATAATATCAAAGAAAGCAGAGGGACTGTGAATTTATAAACAAACATTTCTGTTTAATATACACAAAGTCATATAGAAAATATTTAAAAATTTGTTAAACTTGTCTTCATTTTCCCTGACTCCAGAACAAATCTTTTTCTTTTAATTTTATACAGAATTGGCCCTTCGAATAGATCCAAATGTTTTAATTTTATGGGAAGAATATAGTTTATTATAATTACATTTTACTTTATCATTTTCAATATTACTTTGTCTTAGTTTCAGGGGCATAGCATATATTTCTCAATCACATGCTTTACAAAGTGTTCTCCTTGATATTCCCAGTACCCACCTTGCACCATACATAGCTATTGCAATATTATTGACTGTTTTTACCTCCCTGTGACTATTTTGTAACTACCAATTTGCACTTCTTGATCCCTTCAAGTTTTTCACCTAGTCCCTCAAACTCCTACACCTCTGACAATGATCAATCTGTTCTCTGTATCTATGAGTCTGTTTCTATTTTGTTTATTTTGTTCTTTATATTCCACCTATACGTGAATTTATACGGCATTTGTCTTTATCTGCTAGACTTATGTCACTTAGATCCTTCTAGATCCATCTATGCTGTTGCAAATGGTAAGATTTTATTCTTTTTATGGTCAAATAATATTCCATTCTGTATATGCATCACTGCTTTTTTATCCACTTGTCTGTTGATGGGCACTTGGACTGCTTCCATATCTTGGCTGTTGCAAATAAGGCTGCAATTAATATGGTGGTACATGCTATTTTTCAAATTAGTATGTTGGGTTTCTTCAGATAAAAACCCAAAAATAAAGTCACTGGGTCATAAAGCAGTTCTATATATTTTTAATTTTCTGGGAAACCTCCATACTGTTTTCCATAGTGGCTGCACCAATCTGCATTCCCACCAACAGAGCATGAGGGTCCCTTTTTCATTCACATTCTTGCCAGCACTTGTTGTTTGTTGATTGATTGATGATAGCCATTGTGACGGGTGTAATTTTCATATTCATTTCTCTGATGATTAGTGATGTGGATCATCTTTTCATAGAACAGTTGGCCACCTGTAAGTTCTTTTTGGAGAAGTGTCTATTCAGGCCCTCTGTCCATTTTTTTAATTGGAATGATTTTCTTTTTAGTGTTGAGTTGTTGAGTTTTATATATTTTCTCTGTATCATTGGTGAATATCTTCTTCCATTTAGTAGGTTGTCTTTTTCTTTTGTGGACAGTTTCTTTTGTTGTGCAAAACCTTTTTAGTTTCATGTAGTCTTATTTGTTTATTTTTGTTTCCTTCGCTCAAAGAGATGTAGCAGAAGAAATATTGTTGAGAAATGTCTAAGATTTTGCTGTCTAAGTTTTCTCCTAGGAGTTCTATGATTTCAAATTTTACTTTCAAGTCTTCAATCCATTTTGAGTTTATTCTTATATATATGGTGTAAGAATGTAGTCTAGTTTTATTTTTTGCATGTATCTAATTTTCCTAGCACCATTTATTGAATGGACAGTTTTTACTCCATTTTATGTTCTCTTCTCCTCTGTCATATATTAATTGTCCATACAAGTGTGGGTTTATTCTAGGACTCTATTCTGTTTCATTGATCTATGTGTTTGTTTTTATACCATTATAATGCTGCTTTGATAACTATGGCCTTGTGGTATAATTTAATGTAAGGTAGTGTGATACCTACAACTTTGCTATTCTTTCTCAATGTTGCTGTGGCTATTCAAGGTCTTTTGTGCTTTCATATAAAATTTTGGATTATTTTTTCTAGTTTTGTAACAAAAAATGTCATTGGTATTTTGATAGGACTTCCTTTAAATCTATAGATTGTTTTATTTAGTATGGACACTTTAATGGTGTTAATTCCACCTATCCATCATCATGTTACAATTATATCTTACATTCATTGAACTATGTAAGGCAAAGTAACTTAATGATGTACTCTGGGATAAGACTGCCTGGGTTCAAATTTCCACTCTGCCACTTTAGCTACATTTTAAATCCTTCTAACCCCAAATAGAGCCAAATGATCCATCTTATGTCATATGTCAGTTGTAAGAATTAAATATGGCAATGCGTATAAAATGTTAGCATAGTGCCAACTGATAATATTTATAATGCACTAACATATAGGGATGAAGACCATTTGTTTTTTTATTCTAATGAAAACAGTTCAATGTCCAAAGGACTTCCTATCAAAGGAGAAGCTGTGGTAGGCTGATTTATTTAGTTAATGTAGAAGAGTAGGAAATACTTCCATATAGTTCATTTAATATCAACTTCTCAATAGTACTGCCTTTTAAAAAACAGATAATCTGATAATCAAATCATATTTATTAAGCAACTACTGTGTACCAGGAATTCCCTAAGCACTAGTTCTACCACAATAAACCAACCAGACAAAGCTCTTATTCTCACGGACTACACATTTTAGTGACAGATGATATATAAACATTAATAAATGCATATCTTATAACAGAGGTTGATAAATACTGCGAAAGTTAAGTAGAGCAGAAATGTGGAATAAGGGTGGCTGTGAGACTGTTTGTAGTTTTTAATAAATAATTATGGTAAGCATTGGGGAAAAAAGACATTTGCACCAAAAATATGAAAAAGATAAGGCAGTAAGCCATGAGACAGGAGAAGCACTTTCCAGGTAGAAGATATAGCAAGTAGATAAATGTGGATACAAGAGCAAAATAGGAATCAAAATAATTTCAGAGTTTTTGGCCCAAACAAGTAGAACAATGGTGTAAGGAGGACATAGCAACATCTATAGACCATTAGCTTTAGAGATTAATACTAAATATTAGACATTAAGGTGACTATTAGATAGATAGTTGATGTAAACATATTGAGAATGTAGCTGAAACAGAAGTCATAGCTCAGGGAAAGCTTTAGGCTGGAGATAAATGTTTGAGAGCAACATACATAGCTAGATAGGTAGTTAGGAAACATTTTAAAGACATAATTATAGTCCTTAAATATATCATTTTTACCTTGTTTACACCTAAATCTTTTGAATTCTTTAAAACCCAAGACACGTAGTTTTGCTTTCTGGGGAGCTTTCTACAGCCCAGAAAATCTGAATTAAGTTCTTAAATATAATATTTGCATATTTATCACTATAACATCACTCTTTATTAAAATTATCTTTCTATTTCACATCTTTGCTCTAGTACAGGGGTCCCCAGCCTGTGGCCTATTAGGAACAGGGCAGCACAGCAGGAGGGGAGCAGTGGCAGGAGAGCCAGTGTAGCTTCATCTGCATTCAGAGCTGCTCCCCATCCCTACTAGCATTAGCGCCTGAGCTCCGCCTCTTGTCAGACCAGCGGCAGCATTAGATTCTCACAGGTGCGCGAACCCTACTGTGAACTTCGCATGTGAGGGATCTAGGTTGTTTGATCCTTATGGGAATCTATGCCTGATGATCTGAGATGGAGCTGAGGTGGTGATGCTAGCGCTAGGGAGCAGCTACAAGTACAGATTATCCGTAGCAGGGAGGTCTGGCTGCACAGAGACCATAATGTCGATTGCTTACAGAGTCACATTAAAACTCTAACAGTGAGTGAAAAATAACAATTAAGCTGCATATGGTGGCAGACTATAAAGCCACCTGCCTCCACCCCTGACCCCAGTCCATGGGAAATTTGTCTTCCATGAACCCATGCCTGGTGTCCAAAACACTGGGGACCGCTGCTCTAGTCGATCGAGAGCTGCCAAAAGGAAGAACATGTCTTCTCCTTGCAGACCCAGTCCCTAGAGAAGGTACTTGACAAACACTCGGTGCTCAAGTTCAAGACTGAATACTGTAGTGTTATATAATCAGGGAAAATTTTATGTGATTATATTAAGCAGTTATCATGGATAAAGAAAACTATGCAGACTTGGCGAAAGGGGGCTGAAACTTACATGTGTATAGATAAGGAGTTTGAAATTTTTCCTGAAAAATATGAAAATCTAAATAATTTTTAGGAAGTGACCTGCATTTTATGAAATAATTCTGGCAGCTTGATAGAGGATGAACTGGATGAACTGCAGTAGGCATAATGGTGGTACTTTACTTTGGCAAATGGCTGAAGTTGCCTCAAAGCTATGGATCCTGCTGCATTGGGTGCAAAGGTGTGTATCAGCAGAGAAAGATGACCTGAGGATCTGTATGGATGGCAGTTGAGGCCTTGACGTTGGGAGATCATAGAATGAGAACAATCAACAAAGAATTGATTTTTATAGAATTATTTAAAAGTACAAAAATTTAAAAATTCAAATATAGCCTAAGAATATAATGAAAAAGAGAAGCTAGAGATTAAGGATGAGACAAAAGTTATACCACAAAAAAAAAGTGTTTTAAGGATAAAGAAGTGAATTAATATTAAAATCCTCTGAGAGATCAATAACATAAAAGACCAAATAGTCTATTGAATTTGGCAGTAAGTTAGTCACTGGAACTATTAGAAAGGTTTCAGTAGTAATGAGTTAATGGGTTAATTGGGAAGACAGAGAATTTGAATATGTTACAACATTACAAAACTTGGAGGTAAAGGAAGAGAAAACTGTGATGTTTGCTAAGAGCAAAGGATTAATAAAGGTTTCTGGGTTTTGTTTATCTGTTTAATGACAGGAACAATATGAGCATGCTTTTTTTCCAAAGGGAACAATTTCTGAATCATTTACCACTGTTTTAAATGTTCTCTATATTACAGTCAATGATAAAAATAAAAATGTTCATGATCATACTGTACCTGAGCTGTGGGTTTCCTCTGGGATATGAGTATCTTATTTCTGCCATTACTGTAGATTGAAGAAATCTCAAAATTTGATGTTTCTAAAATAATTGTATATGTCTCTGGGTATCTGGAGTGGTAGTTGTTTCGATTAATGGGGCATCTGCTTAATAATTTTTTGTAGCAGTCTTTTTCATGACTCCCTAGATAAAACCTTCACTTTTTTATACTCTAAGGTTGTTATTAGCACAATGAAACACTTCTTGAAATGTAAAGAAAACAAGTTTTATTTGAGATATTCTTAACAAGACTCTGTAATCCATAAGGTAGGTTCAAAACAAACTATTTAGAAGAGGGTAATTAGTCCATCATAGCCAAGGGCTATTCCAGAGTAATATCTGTCTAGCTAGTCTGTGTTCACTCCTAGCAGCTACTTTTGAGCACTTCTGATGTAGTAGCTTAAACAAATTCCTTTTCACAATTATTTATGTATGTTAAGATGTTCTAAGTGTATACAAAAGAAAAAAATTCCATTTGACTATTTTCAAACTAAGATATAAAGCTAATGTAAATGTAATATTCCAAATAAAATATAGTATGACAAAATGAAGGCCAGTGTAATTATAAGCAACAAATAATCCTTTGTTTTATACTTATATACACCACAGATATTTTGGCTGAATAAACAATAAAATAATATCTGTGTTATGAGTTGTCAGGGCAGCCTTGCTCTGAGAAATCACCCCGAGACCACTGTGGGATCAGGCAACAGGTTTAGTGAGAGAAAAAGGGGGAAGAGGGAGAGGGGGAGAAGGAAATAGGGAATGGATGAAGGGAGACTTCCACACGGGACCATAGGAATTGCCTGCCTGGGCTTCTTCGAGCAGTTTTTTATACTTGCCAAACACACATTTTGGTGAGGGTGAGTTTGTTTATCAACATATTCAGTAGGTTGTTTACATCTTTTTGCTTTTCCCCACAAGGTTAGTTAACATATCCAGGCAAAGTCCATTAACATTTCATCTGAGAACAAGCTAAGTTCATCAGCATTTCCTATGGAAGTGGGATAGGAACAGGCTTATTTGCATATATCAAAAGCTCAGGTGGGCATTCTAGCTGCCTCCATGTTCTGACATGTGTGAGCCTGTGTACAAGTATATATGTGTACTGTATTGTAATTTATACATCTCACTAGTTTCTAAGGGCTCATTACTAGGAATGAGAAAGTTCTTTCTTGGCTGAGTGCAGTAGTGGCTATAATATGCAAAATTTTATACTTCACTTTTATTGTTGACACTATCACAGATGGAGATTTCCCCCACCTTTGCTCACCTCCACCCAGCCCCCACTTACTCTTCTCTCTGGCCATCACCACCCTGTTGTCTATAGGTTATAATATGTACGTTTTTAAGGAGATTTTCAAACAGAGGAGAATTGTTCTGTGTGATCTAGAAAACAAACAAGTTTGCAGTTGGAAAATTCAAGAGGAAAGTATAGCCACTGAAAAATGACAATAAATTGTGAATGGTCAAAAAACAGAAGAAAACTTGATCCATAATGCAGCCATGAGAATTTGGATTGATGATGTCACCTGGGAAATTGGGGATTGAAATGCTGAGCACTTGGAAAATATGAAGTGGGCTGAGGTTCATTTATCGGTACATATGATGCCATGACAGATTTGGAATGTGTGAAAAACAGAGCAAGCATGTAGACATATTCATACAGTTGTTTGAAAGTGTGTGCTGTATTAAAATCACATCTTTCAAAAAAATGGAAATGGACAAATACGTCAGAGAAACATGACTTTTATTTTCAATTTATAAAATTGAGGCTCATCTGTGTATTGTTATGTTAATGAAACTAACCTTATGTTATGAAGGACTCCAAGGCGAATATGAAGTTGTGACTATGTCACAGTTTCATCCTTGACTTAGCATCTTTCAGTAGTGTCTCAGAGCATGAGACACATGGCAAGAATGCTTACAGGATTTACGGGAGCCCAGTGATCAAGCCCTGCCTTTTCTAGAGCTTTGCTTTGAATTGTTATTCTTATTTTTTATTTTATATTCTGGAAGTCAATATACGTACTCTATTACTTCAGTAACTTTATATATATGTGTACGCATTAACATATGTATATATACACACACACATCTACATATAGTTCTTGTAAGAAAATGACCCCAATGTCTTCCTATGTGTCTGATTTTGTATTTCATATATTTTCTCATTATGTTACAGAACCCCTGGGCTGCTCCAATTGAAAACAAACCCACGGGCTCTTTAGTTAGGGGCCCAATTGCCCACCGCCAAAATTATAACTCTCAATACCAGAGTTTAGTGAAAAGAAAAAAAATTGTTTATTTAACAGTTATATAGATTTAGTTATTTGCAGATTTCTGTTGTTAAGTCTTATGTTCTTTAAAACACCCTTTAACACATATCCTTGCCTCCTCCCTACCAAACCAGGCTAGTTTTAGGAAAGTTAGAGAAACCGTTTCCCTACTTTCCAAACACAGTTCAGCTTTACCAGTAGCTGCCAATCATTCAATCCTGACTGGGGAGACCTCGTCTGTGTTATGGGGTCCACCAGCTTTTAATCCAGAACCTCGTGGATTCTCAGCCTCCTTGTAAACTGCATAGTTAGTCCTTTTGTAATCCACATGGTCAGTCTGTTCCTTTTCAAAGCAGCAAGGTACGTCCCTTCCTTAACATGCATCCTCAGTCCCAGTTAAATTCACACAGTCAGCCTCAGCCTCAGTCAAATCCGCACAGTCGGCCTCAGCCTTAGTCAAATCCACACAGTCAGCCTGGCTAAAATGTCTGACGCTTATTTTTAAATCCCTGACTACATCCTCTGATGCAGTGGGTGCGGTAACCAGTTCTGACCATTCACAGAACCTCACGCAGGCTCTGTGTGCTTTCTCCACACCATCCCCTAGTCCCAGTCCCCTCCCATCTACCTGAGGCTTTGGATGCATTAAAGCCATTTTGCATAAAAAAGACACTAGCCACCAACCTCAGGCATGTGGAGGCATTCTAAAAGCTGCTTCCTTCTCTCCATCCCCCAGCCTCAAACTCTGGGTTTTTTTGGGACACCCCTGTTTCTGTAACAATTAGATTATATGATTCATGAAGGATGTTTTTCCCTTGGTCAGGTATCTCAGTAATAATTAAAATGCCTATAAGTAGAATAACTGCTTAATAAATATTTGTAGATTAAGTGGATAAAGGATTACATCAAATACTCATCAATAAATTATTTTGGTAGGAAATTCTACTTTGCTATGGTACCAAAACACATTTGTTTTTTTCTAAAACTTAAGATAGTTCTAAACTATTTCTTAATAAATGTTTTATTGAAGCATTTTACTGTAACAATTGTAAATAACTATGAATATTAATAATGATATTTAAATTAATTGGGAACAAATTCTGTATGAGACTCTATGCATTATCATTTCCTCTACAACACTATGATGTAAGTTCCATTTATGTCTTCATTCCATGTTGCATATGAGCCGTTTAGACAGAGACAGGCAAACTGCATAAGATCACATGACTAGTGACTGACAGGAAAAAGGTATAATCCTGGCAGTTTACCTATGAATATTTTACTCTTAATTATTTTGCTAGGCTGTTCCATGTTATTTTTTCCTAGGAACTCAAAATGTTTAAAAAATAATGGTTGTATTTATTCTAGAAAAACGTGAAAATACCATTCACCAATTCATTCAACTGTTTATCAACTGCATATTAAATGTACATTCTCAGCTATACATTGGGATATAGATAATCAAGAATAGATGGGTCCTGCCACTTGAGGCTGACTATTCAGTACCAAAGCCAGGGTAGCATAGAGACTAACATGGTTGGCTCTGGAAAGCCCACTCAAGTCCACCTCTAGTTCCATGCCCTTGGGCTAGTAACTCCTCTTTTCTTCAGTTGTCTCATCTGTTAAAGTTACTACTATATGGAATTAATGAATTAAATACATATAAAAAGCTTTGTACAGAGAGTTTCACAAGGCAAACAATAACTTCACTTTGGTGAAAGGGTCAGACACTAAACAAATGAAAATGCTGGACAATTTAGGTACTCTAGGAAAAGGGAGCTATGTCTTATGTGAAAATTGACCAATAATCTATCCTGTGCTAAAGATGCCTAGAAGCAACATCTATGTATGCGATGAGGAATTAGTCCAGGAAAGCAAACTTACATCTGCTGTGAGATAAAATGTGGTATCTTGACTGTGACCATAAAAAAGAGAGCAAGACTTAGCATCAGACAAGAATAAATTCTCTAGGAATCCTTGAAAAATAGATGCCCTTAAACCAACCCATTTCAGAAAGATATTCAATCAAGACATGACCTCTCCCTTGAGCAGAAACCAACATGAAACCTTGAGGTTAAAACAAAAATGGAGATAAACAAATTCAAGTAACAAACCTTTCTAAAACTCTCTAGGTAATAGACCTTCCATACTTGGTTATAGCTATATCAATTTATTTTCCTGTGTCTTTCGGTTTTGAAGTCTATTATATAAACCAGAAATACAATAACAAAAGGACAAAATACAAAAACAAAAGAGTAAACAAAACCAGATCTAGTGACAAAACAATTTCACTCTTTGTTTGCATATCCATCTCATTGTCCAAATAAATTTCTGTTGATTATGTTCTCTGTCCTGAGAAAAATATTTTATGAGTTCAGTTGACATCATTAAAAATACTAATACTCATACTTATATCATAAAGTAAAATGTTAAATTGTTATATTTCTAGCGTAAATTAGAAACTAGTTATATAGAAACTTATTAAATAGTCAAAAATATTAATTCACTCAGAATCTGACATTTCCAAGATATTTGGAAGAGTTGTCAAATTTAAACACAGGAATTGGGACTTATTTCCATTTTTATCTATGCCTTTATAAATTTTTAGGTCCAAGTCAGATTCCTTTTTTAAACACTCAAATTTAGGTACATGGATAATATTCAGAATACTTAGTAATCAGCACTGTAGTATAAATATAGGAATCAACAGGTTACAGAAACAGGGGTATCCAAAAACCCCCAGAGCTTGCAGGCTGGGGGATGGGGAGAAGGAAGCAGCTTTCAGAATGCCTCCACATGCCTGAGGCTGGTGGCTAGTGTCTTTCTTATGCAAAATGGCTTTAATGCATCCAAAGCCTCAGGTAGATGGGAGGGGACTTGGACCAGGGGATGGTATGGAGAAAGCACACAGAGCCTGCGTGAGGTTCTGTGAATGGTCAGAACTGGTTACTGCACCCACTGCATCAGAGGACGTAGTCAGGGATTTAAAAATAAGCGGCAGACATTTTAAGGGGTCTGGTGATGCAGTTTTAAGGAAGGGGCGTACCTTGCTGCTTTGAAAAGGAACAGACTGACCACGTGGATTACAAACGGACTAACTATGCAGTTTACAAGGAGGCCAAGGTCTCCCCAATCAGAATTGAATGATTGGCAGCTACTGGTAAAGCTGAACTGTGTGTGGAAAGTAGGGAAACGGTTTCTCTAACTTTCCTAAAACTAGCCTGATTTGGTAGGGGGAGGCAAGGATATGTGTTTATGGGTGTTTTAAGGAACATAAAGTTTAACAGCAGAAACCTGCAAATAATCTAAATCTATATAACTGTTAAATAAACAATTCTTTTTCTTTTCACTAAACTCTGGTATTCAGAGTTGTAATTCTGGCGGCGGGCAATTGGGCCCCTGACTAAAGAGCCCGTGGGTTCTGTTTCAATTGGAGCAGCCCAGGGCTTCTGTAACAAACATGTAAACAATTTTATCTCCTTTTGTTACTAAAATTTTTTAATTATAAATTTTAAAAGTATTTAACATGTCACTTAACTTGTAAGACAGATTAATCAATTTACTCTGATAATTTTGAATCATCTATTGATAGTGACTATTGACAGACTGAGTCAACACTCGAAGGCTCTCCTTGTACTAATTATTCCAGGCACATGAGGGAGCAAGCACTGATGGGGAGATAGAGGGTTGGTGTGAGGATTCTTGGTCTCACAGGGAGAGGAGGGAGAGAGAGGGTAACAATGTCATACCATCAGAATATGCTGAGGTACTGTATACCGTGAGAACAAATAAAATAAACAGCTTCCCCCACTACAGACCTTATCACAAGGAGCCAAAATGGCCCCATTTGCTCATGCCAGCCACCACAAATGGATAGTTTTCCAAAAAGTAGATAACTGCAAAGTTATCTGAGGAATAAGGCATTTCCACATAGCAAACTCTGAACATCCATGGGTCTTCCTGAGTCAGGGCCTGGGCCCAGACAAGGCTAAGTATTATTGTATTTGTGTTTGGTGGTGGTGGGCGGGGGGGGGGGGGGGGGGGGGAGGGAGGGGCGCTGGTTTGGAGAGGAATATGCAATAAGCTCTGGGGAACAGCCTTCCCCCATTCAAGAACTTTTCAACCTAGAGGCGACTCACATCTGACAGAGCTAAAATATCTTCATCAACTTCACCCCACATGAGCACAACAAAATCTGTTCTCCAATTTCCAACAGGACCTGTGTGCTACATAAATCACATGCTGCATACTGGAATGTGTATTATTAAGTAATTTTATAATTTATTGAACAGTATACTATTTACCAACCAGGGCACCCATACTGTATCAATCTTTTTAATACCCACTACAGCTGTGACAGTTTAAACTGACTGTAGTGTAGACCTCTGATTAATTACATTTTGTTTGGCTGGTGTTCAGGGCTCGCTACTTTAAAAAAAATGGTGGATTAATGATGTTTGTTATAAGCTATCCCTCTGCTGGTGGTTTGCCCCATTCCTGCCATTCACTTTTATAATTTAAGCTAGTGCTGTTGAAGTTTGCTATTTCCTGCCTTGCACTTGCTTTATCAGCAAAGCACATGTTTGATTTAAGTACAATAATTTTACCCTTGAAAAATATTGTCTCAAATAACTCAGAACATGTGTGTCTAATAGTGAACAAGAATTAATTTTATTCTCCAGAAACATTTTAATTTAATTGATCTCAAGACCCTTGTCTAGGAGGACATATTAACTTGTTTTGCTTAATTGTTGTTATGGGGATTCAGTTTCCATTTGAACTATGTTGATGAATTTTCATAGTTTCTCTGTGTTTTTTTAAATCATTGTTATCTGTTTCACTATTGATCATTGAATTTTTAAGGTTTATAACTCTAGAATTTGTAAAAGTTAAAATACTAATCATGGTTTATAATTGAATTATGAGATGTCGTCGTCGTCGGCAGCCGTCCGTCTCGAGAGACGATGGCGTAGCTTCCTGAGAGTCTATCTGCACCGCCGAGAATGACTGTGCAGTCCGATTCGGGAGTGACAATCCCTGCCACACATGTTACAGGTGAAGGCAGATGGCTGTTGTTGCTGCTGCTGACGCTGCTTCCGCCTCGATCTTTTCTGGACCGCCTCCTCGTTGCGCGCAGCCTCCGCGCGTGACGTACCTTGCCTGACCGCGAGCCTCCAGGCTAGGCGGTCGTCTGCTTGTACTTCCCATGTGTTGAGATTGATGGAGCATTGTGTCATGTCCTTTTTGCAGATGTCTTTGAACCGCAGTTTTGGGCGCCCTGTCATCCTCTTGCCTTCTGCTAGCTCGCCGTAGAGGAGGTCTTTGGGGATACGGCCTGCATCCATTCTTTTGACATGGCCGAGCCACCTGAGGCGTCTCTCGCTAAGAACTGCATGCAAACTGCACATATTGGCTCGCTTCAGCACCTCGGTGTTGGGGACCTTATCCTGCCAGGCGACATGCAGGACGCGTCGCAGGCACCTCATGTGGAAGCTGTTGAGTTTCCTTTCGTGCCTTGCGTAGGTGGTCCACGTCTCGCTGCCATAGAGGAGAGTGCTGAGTACGCAGGCTTGGTAGATGCGCAGTCTGGTTTTCTCAGTGAGGCTGGAATTGTTCCACGCTCGCCGGTTCAGTCTGGCCATAACTGTGGCTGCCCTGGCGATTCTCCGGTTGACCTCCAAGTCGACTGACAGAGAGCTCGAGATGGTGGACCCGAGGTAAGTGAAGTCGTTGACAACCTCCAGGGTGTATCCGTCGATGGTGATGCATGGGGGAGTCCCCGTGCCTTGAGCCATAACATTCGTCTTCGTCAGGCTGATGGCTAGTCCGAACTCCTTGCATGCGTGGGAAAGGCAAGTGACTAGCTGTTGGAGTCCCTCTTCGGAGTGTGATGTCAAAGCTGCGTCGTCGGCGAAGAGCATCTCACGGATGAGCACCTCTTTGACTTTGGTCTTGGCTCGTAGACGGGCCAGGTTGTAGAGCTTGCCATCGGATCTGGTGTGAATGAAGACACCCTCGCTGCAGTCCTTAAAGGCGTATTGGAGGAGCATGGAGAAGAAGATTCCGAACAGCGTAGGCGCGAGGACGCAGCCCTGCTTTACTCCGCTGCTGACTGGGAAGGCCTCAGAGGTTGCGCCGTTGTAGGACACCGTGCTGTGCATGTTGTCGTGAAAGGACATGACCACAGCAAGCAGATGTGGTGGACAGCCAATCTTCCGTAGCAAGCTGAAGAGTCCGCTTCGACTGACCAGATCAAACGCCTTCGTGAGGTCGATAAAGGCGAGGTAGAGTGGTTTATGCTGCTCGTGACACTTCTCCTGCAGCTGGCGTAGGGAGAAGATCATGTCCACTGTTGAGCGGCCAGCTCTGAAGCCACACTGGGACTCTGGGTAGACGCGGGAAGCAAGGGTCTGCAGGCGGGCAAGAGCGACCCGGGCGAATACTTTGCCGACGACGCTGAGGAGAGAGATGCCCCGGTAGTTGTTGCAGTCGCTGCGGTCTCCTTTGTTCTTGTACATGGTGATAATGTTGGCGTCTCTCATATCCTGGGGGATGTAACCCTCCTTCCAGCAGAGACAGAGTAGATGGTGGAGCGGCTGTAGCAGGACTGGTTTCCCGCTCTTTAGGATTTCTGGAGGGATTCCGTCACTTCCTGGTGCTTTCCCGCAAGCGAGGCGGTCGATGGCTTTGCCGAGCTCTGCCGCAGTAGGTGGGGTGTCTAGCTCCTCCATGACTGGTAGGTCTGGGATGGCGTTAAGAGCAGTGTCTGTTACGGTGTTCCTCGTTGCGTACAGCTCGAGGTAGTGCTCGGTCCACCGCCGCATTTGCTGTTCCTGGTCAGTGATGACCTCACCTGTCTTGGACTTAAGGGGGGCGATCTTGGAGGGGATTGGGCCTGTTGCCTTCTTGATACCCTCATACATTCCTCGTGCATTGCCTATATCGGCGGCTTCCTGAATGCTTCTGCACAGGTTTAGCCAATAGGTGTTGGCACAGTGGCGGGCGGTCTTCTGGACTTTGTTCCTGGCAGCCCGTAGAGCTTGAAGTGTACTGGGAGTGGGCGTGACCTTGTAAGCCAGCAGGGCCCTCCTCTTAGCCTCGATCACGGGTTCCATTTCTTCCCAGTGAGCCTCGTACCAGTCAGCATTCTTCCGCTCTTTCTTCCCGTAAGCAATAATGGCGGAGTTGTATATGGCATCGCGGAGACGTGGCCAATTGGATTCGATAATGTCATCTGCCGCCACTCCCTCGCCGAGTGCATCTTCCATCTTGTTGATGAATTGCTGGGTCTTAACTGGGTTGCTGGCACAACTGGTGTTGATGCGTGGGCGACCCTTCATCTTGGAGTGGTGCAACCTCTTCGGCATTATGCGCACCTTGCTTACCACGAGGGCATGGTCCGTGTCGCAGTCTGCACTGTGGTAGCTGCGGGTGAGGAGGGTGCTGCCAATATCCGTTCTTCTGGTGATGACGAGGTCAAGCTGGTGCCAATGACGGGAGCGGGGGTGCCTCCATGACACCTGGTGGATCTCTTTGCACTTGAAGAATGTGTTTGTCACGCACAGGCCGTGGTGACACAAAAGCTCAAGCAGTCGCTGACCATTCTCATTGATCTTTCCTCTCCCAAAGTTTCCGAGGCAGGTGGGCCAGGCCATGTGGTCGGCTCCTACTCTTGCGTTGAAGTCTCCAAGGAGATAGAGAGCGTTACTTCTGGGAATCTTGGATAACGCTTCGTCCAGTGCATGGTAGAACTGTTCTTTCTCTTCGGTGGTGGCGCAGAGGGTTGGGGCATACGCGCTAAGAATGCTGACTGGGCCGAAAGTTGTTGACAATCGGAGGGTAAGTAATCTCTCTGTGCCTCCTGTGGGTGGCTCTATGGAGTTAACAAGCGTGTTCTTCACAGCGAACCCAACACCGTGCTGTCTTGGTTGGTCCGGAGACTTCCCTTGCCAGTAGAAGGTGTAGTTGGTTTCTCTGATAGTTCCGTTGTCGGCCAACCGGGTCTCCTGTAGAGCCGCAATGTCGATGTTTAGTCGTGCCAGTTCCCTATTGATGACAGCGGTTTTCCTGGCACCCTTGATCCACGGAAGGTCTGCAGTAAGTCCGGGGCACATGGTCCTGATGTTCCAGCTAGCGAGGCGAAGAGCCGGAGGCTTCTTTCTTGTTGTTTGCTTGGAATTAACTGGTGCGGGTGTTTTGTGGCCCACTTTTCGAGAGGCGCCTCTCTGATCCCCACGCACCCAGTGGGGCAGGCGAGCCATGGCGAGACGGTAGCTGTCCAGTGAGGTGCGATGACCTCTCCCACCGTCAGAGGAGACCCCTGGCGCTCGTTTCCTTCGCCAATCGGATGAGCTGATAACCGGTATCTGTCTCCTCCCGTGTTGAGTCGACATCTTGCGATGACGCTGGAGTGTCCTCTCAAGTGAAACTGAAGCTACAGAGCCTGGGCAGGGTGATATGGAGGGTCTGCTGTTGCCCATGCAGCAGACCCCCCCTCTCTTCGCAGCTGAAGGGTCCAAGGGAAAGACAAAGTCAATACAGCTTGGCTTCAGGTGCGCCGCAGGAGTTGCCGGTGTTGACTACAATGTCAAACCGCCTTAGGGACTCCGGCTCCGGATTTTCTGTCGGGGTTTACTCCCTTAGCCTTTCCCCTGAAGAGGTATGCCGCAAGGCAGCGGAGGTTTTTTGGGGTCAGAGTTTTCCTTCTCTGATTTTAGAGATGTCCTTCCTCTTTCCTCCTTTACAGTCTTGAGGGCAGCATTTACAGGCTAAAATAGAAAACTGGCAGTGTAACCTTCTAAGCAGATACTACCAATACCCTGCTTGGGTATACTCACCCAACAATAAACATCTCTTAAATGTCCTCCAAGTGCCATGCCTCGAATTAGTAAATGGCAGTGCAATGGCAGCCAAACATTTGGATCAGTTTCACTAAGTAAACCACCAACACAAGTAGGTTTTTAAAACAATAGAATAGTGTCTCATTTTATTAAAAATAATAACTATTTTTAAGCAACTTACCAGCAACACTGAATAAAAACCTGGCTGTGTTTCCCACTGTTTCAACTGCTCCTCAGCTGGCTTTAACACAGTGGCGTCGGTTGGTCCCGCGCCCCACGCTTGCAAGTCCACGCGCCACCGCCCACTGATGCCGAAAGCGATGTAAGGAAGAAAAAAAATACATTTCAAAATATTCTAATTTAACTGCTTAAATGAATTTTATTGAGATTAAACACATAAGCTTATAAGTGATACATGTAAAGAGAACAGATTTATATGTTTGCATGAAAGAAAGATTTTAAATATTAGGCTTGAAGTTGCTCATGATTATAAACTACTTGAAATTGAGGAGAATTTCACAATATAAAAACATTAAATAAAATACTATGTGTATATGTCTATATTTTAAAGTTAACCTTAAACTCTATAAACATAAGGCATATTCTGGGATTTACTGATGGAAAGCATGTTGATCCCAGTGGGAAATGGTTTTTAAAAGTCTCTTAACTGTGTTAACTAGTGACAGAGATGAAGCCAGGGAATTAATCAAGGAACATATCTCAAAGGGCTTCTCCAACAAGGTGAAGCTTTGATTTCCTCCTGAGGAAAATGTGAGGTCATTAATGGTTTTTTAACTCTCACATCATTCATGCCTCTGCCATTGTCACGTCCTCAGAGACATCTTCCCTGACTGACTGATCTAAAATGGAAGGTTTTTAAAATTATCTTTTTGTTCCCTTTTTATTATTGCCCATAGTACTGGCCTTGCCTTCCATTATTTTATTTATCTATATTTTATATCTATGTGCTTAATGTCTAACTTTCTCATCAGAGTTTAAGCTTCACATGAGCAAGAACCTTATTATTTTTGCTGTTATTATTATTCCCAGAGCCTGCAGTAAAACCTGGTACCTAAGCACTTTAAATGAATGACTGCTATTATAATAAACACATGAATTGTATATAATCAGTAAAACTTTATCTATGTGTTAAAGCATGGGCAATGTCACCTAATCAGAAAGTAGGTAAAAACTGAAACTAAGAACACAATAGTCACAAAGCAGCCTAAAATACAGAAGGTACAGATATATCCCGTAATGTCAGTGCTTTAGGAGTGTTGAGGAAAACCTGTGCCTTTTCCATAGAGCTTATTTACTATTAATTACATGGCTATCTGATTTAGAGGACTATATCAAGTTTGAAAAGCAGAATATTAGAGAAACTGAAAGGTGGTCCATATGTAACCAGAGCATGCTTTTGGAAACTCAAAAATGATCAGATCACATTACTCCCTGGACATGGTTGAATAGTTCTTCCCCCACACTTCTTGTCCACTTAGAATCTGTGAATGGGACCTTTACCAGATATAGTGTTTGCAGATGTAATCAAGTTAAGAAGAGGTCATACTGGATTAAGGTGGGCCCTAAACCCAATGACTGGTACCCCTGTATGGAGAAGGGGATTTGGATGCATACTGAAGAAAGAGTCATGTGAAGACAAAAGGAGAAATAAAAGTCATACAGCTACAAATAAAGAAATGCCAAGGATTGTAAGCAACCACCAGAAGTTAGAAGGATGTACGGAAAGATATTTTCTTAGAGATTTCAGGAAGAGTATGGCTTTGCTGTTAACTTGATTTCAGACTTCCGAGCTGGCTTGGTCAAGTCCTATGTCATCTAAAATTTTTTATTTTCAAAATAAAAATTTTATTTTTGCTTATCATTGTCAGGAAATTTTTTGAAATTTAAAAAATTAATAGCAATGTAAAAATAAATGTGAATGAGTTTTTTAAATAGAAAATAGATTTTTGCCTGAGGAAAAAATGACCCCAATATTACATTTTATTGCCATATATATGATATTAACCAGTTTTGCATCTGTTAGAAAATTCATTTTAGCCTTTCTTATATGTGTACATGTATGTTCTTCATATTTCCTTTGAAACAGTTTTAATATCTCAATGGTTTCCTCATTAATGAGATAACATAAGTCACTGACATACATTCATTTTATATTTGTATAAATGTCAAGATTTTGCACTTTGAAAATTAAAGTTTACCATCCCATCCCACATTCATTTCAGCTGGAAAACCACTATCAGTGAATTATTGAATTAAAATCTCAGTCATGTAATACGCAAATCACTTTTTTCTGTTTTTGAATTATACACGTTTCTTAAATATATTTTCTTAAAGAACAAGCAATATCTACAAGCCTGCCTGCCTTAAGTTCATTAAGCAATTCTTTGACTATCTGTAAAACCTGATTTTACAGACAAGCTACGTGTATTTTTAAAAATCCTTTAATTTCTCCACTTGACTCTTACTACAGGAGAAAATTTGAAATAGCTGATCTAATCCTACCAACATATGCTTAATAATGCCAATTTAAAAGTTAAGTCATTAAAACAGGGTTGTCAGATAAAATACAGGAAACCCAGTTCAATTTGAAATTCAGATAAATAACAAAGGGTTTCTAGTATAAGTATGTACCATGCAGTATTTGGGACACACACCTATTTCCCTATAATAAATAGTATTTACTTTTACCTAAAATTCACATTTAAATACTGTACTATATGTTTATTTGCTAAACCTGGCAACTTTACACAGGTTGGAAGTGATACATGTTGAATGGAGCTGCCTTGCAGTTTAAAATCAACCAGAAGAGGGTATGGGGGGGGGAATAAATGGTAATGGGAAATATACAATAAAATTTTAAATAAATAAATAAAATCAAGCAGCAGAATCTAGAGAGGGAGGACCTCTCTATAATTGAATTACTGCCTAAGCCACATCTATTATTAATAAACACTGTACCTCAGTGCTGAATTGTATCCACTAGTAAGTAGCCTGCATACAGACATCTATGCTAGCTGAGGTGTTTCTGGCCATGCCACGAATACATGCCCCAAAATTAAATAGTCCCTCTTTACTAAGTGTCTTAGTCCATTCAGGCTACTACAGCAAAGTACCATAGACTGGGTGGAAATAGAAATCTGTATAAACAATAGAAACAAAAGAAATATATTGCTTACAGTTCTGGAAGCCAGAAATCTGAGACCCAGGTTCTGGTGAGATTTCTCTTCTGGGTTGTAGGCAGCTGACTTCTTAATGTAGCTTCACACAGTGGAAAGAGAGCAAGAGACTTCACTTGATCTCTTTTATAAAAGCAAAAATCCCAGTCATGAGGGTTCCACCCCCATGACAAATGACCTCTCAAAGGCCCAAACTCCAGATATTATACCATTATACTGGGGGTTCAGATTTCAACCTATGAATATGGGGAGGACACAAGCATTCAGTCCATTGCATTCAGGCCCCCCAAATGTAAAACTGACACTCTCTTCTGGACTTCACTATGCCTTTTGCCCCTGCTCCCCACACAGAGGCATGTTAGTGCTAATACTTGCAAGTTGCCTGAGGTCCACCTTGTTGCTAAAAGCCCAAATGTACATACACCTTTCTAACTTTGCTTGAATGCACATTGGAATCACATGGTGAGCTTTAGAACACTATGATACCTGGGTTTCATCCTCAACAATTCTGATGTAACTGATTTGGGATCCTTCAGGTGACCCTAATGTGCAGCCAACGTCCAGGTGACACTGATGCTGTTAGTCTACAGAACCACTGCCATATAGAAAGTGCCACTCACCTATGCATACAGCCAAGACCAAAATACTAGGTACCCTCTGGTTTAATTTTGTTCCTATGCTTCAATTCAATTGCAAAAACCAAATAGATTTGGTCTCTACACATTAACAAGGGAAAACTGTCCCATCCTCCAAAAAAAGTTCAAGTTTTCAGCCCAACTTCACCTAAAACCTACCCACACACTTATTTTATTCATAAACACATCGACCAAAACAACCACCTAACTTTACACCTGTTGCTTCAGTGTTGGGATCTTTTGGGAGCCCTCATAAATATCATCTCTTTCCATATCTAGGTTCTAAATAAATTGAGGAATAACACAAAGGAAGGACATCTTGGGAACAAAATATCATCTTAGTTTTGACATATATCAGGTTCAAGGACTTGAGTGTACCCCTGTACTTGGCCTAGGCCTACAGTAAGTCAACCTAACTCTATAGGTATTAAGTCAATACATTAGTTTCTGATATTAAAGACTGAATAAAATATCAGTTTTTTACTTAGAGAATTGATTGATGCACATCATAGAAAATGGTATCAGGAAACCAGTGTAGTCTGAGTAAAAGAAGTCAGTTTGGTAATCTTTTTGCATTACTAATCAATCTTTGGCAGTTTAGTGGATCAGTTTCCACATGAAACCTCTAAATGTCACTTAACTAGATTACTCATTTAACCTGAAATTGTCTGCTCACTCCCTCACTCACCCTATTAGATTTTAAGCTCCTTTAAGGAATGAAATTATTTCTTTTACCCTTAATCCCAGTATTCTGACTAGATTAATGACATTATAAATATCAGTTTAATTATTGTAATATAATACAATAAGCACCACTACCAAGATAGAAGAGACAGACATCTCTATGATCTTACCTGTTACAAAAAAAGCTCTAAGACACAGAAATGATGGAAGAGACATCCCAAGAACAGGTACCAATTCATGTAAGTGGAGGAATAAAAGAATATGTTTTCACATTTGGAAGATATCAAGTAGTGAATAGACCTGGAGACTCGTGCATATAAGAGGGTGTACTTGCTTTGAAATATGGCTGGAGTCACTTTATGATGCATCTGGTAATCATTCTAAGAGATTTAAAGGCCTATGTTTTCCTCAAGCAACTATTATACAAACAGCTATGCAATTCCCAAAAGGAAAAAAAAAAGTACTTTTATTGCACTGGTGGACCTATAAAGTATAACAAAATAAATTACATTGCCTAAGCTGGATCCTGTTCTGATTGATAGCTACATGTAAAGCTAAAGATCTGCAAAACTTTCCTTCATCTCCAATCTGTTTGCCTGGAAACACATGAATAAAAAAAATATATTTTCTATTCAGGGCTTTAGATCTTCCTTTTGATCTTTTAAACAAAAATAGTAATAAAAATAATAATAAAAACAACAACAAAAATAATTCTTATGATAATATCTGAGAGTTGGGTAGGCAAACTGATTAAAGCAGAGAGCCTTTGGAGTTTGAGTGCAAAACTTAGCTCTGCCTTTAACAACCTGAATTACATCACCTACGTGTATCAATCCCTTTGCTGTTGGTGAAAATCAGGCTCTTCCATGGGATCACAAGGAAAACATTCCAAGGACTCATGAACAGGAGGTTATGATACAGCAAGATGAATCATTCGGGTAAAAATTTGCCCCTGGGTCCTGGCTGGTGTGGATTGAGCATTTGCCTGCGAACCAAAGGGTTGTCAGTTGGATTCCCAGTCAGGTCACATGCCTGGGTTGTGGGCCAGGTGCCCAGTTGGGAGCACACAAGAGACAACCATACATTGATATTTCGCTCCCTCTTTTTCTCCCTCGCTTCCCTCTATCTAAAAATAAATACATAAAAATTAAAAAAAAATTTTTTTTAAGAAATCTGCCCTTGGGTTTCTAATTTCCCATCTCCTTCCAGCCCGCCGTGGAAAAAGTCAAAACTTGGCCTCAGCAAGGCCAAAACAAAGGCTAAGGCCCAAAGTTTCTGCTTCATACTGAAGCTTAGTCTTTTGAAACCCATACCATCTGCTCCAGGCCCCAGAAGCTGCTAGCCTTGAATGGGCTCCCAGGCAAGACAGCACATGAATAAGCAGAGCAAAGTGCCTTACCTGGTGGGTGAGAAAGAGAGAAAGCCTAAGCTTTTTTTGTTCCCATTAACTTGGGTTTGGAACAGAACAGGTGTTTTACAAATTAACCAATAAAACTTAAAAAATTTCACAGGCTTTTTGATGGGTCCACACTTTAGTTAGACTGAGGACCTCCTTGGTCAAGCACCTCCCCTTGTGCCCCCTAACAATTCGGTACTGGAGCTGGGGAGAGAGGAGCCTTAATTCCCTTGGCAGTGAAAAGCTGTAATCCCCTGGAGTATGAAGCTATAGCTTCCGGACAAAGAAAACGCACTTATGCTCCTCAGTTATTAAGCTCCATGTCCAATATCTTTTTCTTCCTTTTTTTCTAATGATTAGGTAACTACCTATGGTAACATTCCCCCTTGAAAACCTTTAACCTTGTGATCTCACAATGGTAAACAGATGGTCTCGTATTTTGTAGGTGCTTCTTGCTGTTAAAGGAGAGTAGTCCCGCCTATCCCCAGGCGCAGAGGGTGTGCCTGTCTGCTAATGAAAGAAAGGAGCCTTCCCTAGGAGGCATTATATATGATGTCTAGAAGATAATGATATCTAGAGGATGATGATGTTGGACAAGCTGGCATCCTTGTCATATTCTACATATAACAAATCTGACAAGGAGGTTAAAAGCCATAGTCCACAAATGAGGAAAATTAGAGTAACCAAAGGTCTGGTAAGAGATAAAAAAAACAGGTGACAAGACAGGAACTAACTCTACAGTGTCCCTGACTAAGTTGGAGGAAGGCTTCCCTAGAGGAAAGTGTGTCAAACCTGATTGAAGCCCTTTTCTTTACCATACTCAAATTAGGCTGAGGGAAACATCCTAAGACTTTCCCCTGAACCACTGTGGACCTTTTCTGTCCAAACCATTAGGTAAGAAAAGGGAAGGCAGCTTCAAACAAAGCCAATAGACCACCCCATACTTCACCCACTTAACCATCTAGTCCTGACAACAAATCAAACCGGCCAAACTGTACCTTTATTTCAGGAGACATTGAATCAGATGAGCTTCTAACATAAGTCCCATACCATGTAAATTAGCAATAGGTTAAAAAAAAAAAGGTCATAGGTATACACCCTATGAAAACAGAAGGAAGAACATGAAGGTTAATGAATGCAGCAAATTATAAACCAGCGTTTGAGTCTGTAAGACTATCGGTTGAGGAGACTTCCAAGTGAAAGCCTTTTGCTAGAATAAAATTAAGCAGTGACAATTTAATAGATCTTACTTATCTTTGCTGATGTCATCAGATGCTAAGGTAAATTTTATATGGCATATACAGACACAACATTAGAAAAAAGTTTTAGTTCCCAATAACTTCTAGTCCAAAGACAGGAAGAAGAAAATAAAACATGCGTCTGGAGGGTTGAAGAAAACTAGAAGAATTCAGGAACTAGTTAGCTCACAGTCAAACAAAACTTCGAAGACAGTTAACTGCAATAGAGTCTAATATTCACAACTGGGCATTGTGATTTCCAGCGAAACACAATTTCTCTCCTTAAAATCATCTTCATTTTAATCAAAGAGACTGCATTAAGTCCAGTTTTAATTTGGCCTGATTATCTGCATAAACACAACAAGCATAGCCATTGATCTTATAGGGTCTTTCAAATCTGCTTTGCTGAAATTTCACAAGGAATCTTAGATTGAGCTCCGGGAAAAGAAGTCAAGCCACAGTTGCCATCAAATGCTGCCGGCAATACCTTTAGATTGGGTAAGGTCCTTACATTTTTGAGGTTCCCAAAAATATCCTGATGCTTCTTCCTTGCCATCTTTCAGGTAAGTAACCTTTGTTCCTTACCTGGAAAGACTGCCATGAACCATGTGACTAAGCAAGGTATAAGGCTATTTCTTCAGTGGGCTTTTATTTGCTTCAAAAGTCAGTCCAAATTCCTCAGGTTTTCTGCTGACATCCAGAGTCCAGGCATGTCTTCTTTAGTCATTCCAGCCAGTCTTAGTTCATAAAACCACAATCAGAAACTGATCTTATTGAATTTATGCAAAGAAACATATTGCCATGACTTACTCATGAAGAATTACCGAATTCCAGAGGGATCAGGTAGGAAGGAAAATATAAAGCAAAAGGAAAATTCTTGTACTTTTGACAGTGAAACTCCAAATCTGTATTAGCTAAAAATAAGCAATTTGCAGTCTTCAGAGTAGCAAACACATTCCATAATTTTTAGAAACATAGGCTTCTTCAATGGCAAACACACACTTCTGAGAGACATACTTCTACAAGACAGGTACTATATAGCAAAACTCACTAACTTAAAAGTTACAGCTGAATTAAATTATATTGATTTGCTCAGATGGCCAAAGCTTTCTCTTTTGATAAATTCTGCTTTCCAGAATATGCATTTTAAAAGATGACTCAGATAAGAGTTCTTAGAGACCAGGTATTTGTATTTAAAAGATAGACCTTGGTTTCCTACAGTCAATTATTTATAAGCACTTTTCTTAAGAAATATAGAGTTAAATTTTTGCCAGTGTTCAAGTGTGCACCCTAAAAGAAGGTCTGTCAAGGGACTGTGAAAGGAGATTATATTGCCTATTGTCTTCAGGGAGAGAAAACTTTCATCTTCGTAAAACAAGAATATATTGGGCACCTGATGGGAATTGAGTGTCCCCAATTTTCCCTAGCTGCACTGTTGTGTCACCAGGGCCAAGGATTCGTACATGACCTCCACTGCCAGCCTCAGCATCCTGAGACTCCTGTGTAGCTCTTCCCACACGGGGAGCTGAGACTTTCCCAAATAGCGAGACAATTGTCCAGGTGGTGATCAAGTACTGCTATGGGCTTTGTTTAACACCACACAGGCAATTCTATGGCCTCTGGCTTTCCTGGAGGTTTCTATCCTTGCCTCTGTGCGATGTGTACCTAGTACCTCCACTGCCTTAGGTAGAAAAACTCATATAAATAACCTTTAGCAGTTGGGCAAGTCCTAGCAGCCTCAGTCCTTCAGGAGGCGGGGTAAAGTGAGGCAGCCTCCCCTAGGAGGGGAGGGAGCATTTCCTGTTATCCTGGCCAGACAGAGATTTAACACTCCACACCCTAAGAAAAGCCTATTGGTCTTCTCTAGGGAGGAATTTATAAACCTTTAGTCAGTCCCCAAGATCAGTGACCACTTACGTCTGAGGCTTTTTATTTATTAGTTATACCTATAAGGGCAGAAACAAGCAGCTGTGTTTCCATCAGGAGTGGAAAACAGCAGCTACGGATCCCAGGGGGACACTCTGGTCCCAGCAACTGCTTCCACCACCCTAGCAACATGCAGTTGTTAGGGGTGGGACCATGGGTCACTTGACAGCAGCAGCTCCAGCCAGTTGGCTCTCTCTGTGTCCAGGCTGTGCAAGCTTCCCTGTGTGCGGGAGAACAATGCTCTAGCTGGAACCCCTTACCTCTGGCGTATGGCCCAGGCTTCACTGAGGAAAGCTGTGCGTGGAGCTGCAGCCTGAGCCTGCAGGGGCTGGGGACTTGAGCAACTGCCTAAAGAGCAGGGATTCCCAAGCTGCAGTCTGGGCAGCTTACCAAGTGCGGTCTCACCCAATGAGGCGACAAGCCCATTCTGCTGAGCTGCAGGAGGTCAGGAGCCTGTGCAATCTGAGCTGCAGACAAACAACAGGAAAAGACAAAAGGAGAACTGAGCTGTGTGCCCTTGTTGCTCAAAGATTGGCTGGGCTTGGCATTGGTTTACCAAGGTCCCCCATTTTGCACACCATGTTGGGGGTGCCACAGAGGAAGGGGATGGAACAGAAGGATGAGGCCAGGATAAGGTCAATGTCCAACTACCTTTACTCCCTTTCTTTATAAATAATTAGCTTGCTACCTTCATTTGTAAAATGGGCTTATTATAATATTTATCTCATAGACTTGAGTAAAGAATACGAGGTGGTCCAGAAAAAGTCCAACCATTGTTAATATAATGAGAACAGATTGTATAGCATTGATGTGACCTGGCAGCCATGGAGAGAGGAGTGGAATGAATGCACATGCATGAACAATGATGACTTCACTATTCTAGTAAGTGGGGGTGGCAGATGCCATTGAGTGAGCATGTGTCCTGTGTGGCCATCCCATTCAAAATGACTGCGCAAGTAGAACAATGAATCTGCGTCGAATTTTACATTACGCTTAAACATTCCTTCATGAAATCTATCCTGATGATTCAGAAGGCTGCAGCTATAAGCAACTGGTGATTGGCAGCTTCATCATGAAAGCACACCCACGTATGCATCATGTCTCCTGCAAAGTTTTTTGGTTAAACATCAGATCACTCAGGTGACTTAGCCCCCCATTACTCCAGCCCAGTTTTGATGCCCTGTGACCTCTGGCTTTTCCCAAAACTAAAATCACCTTCAAAAGGGAAGATATTTTAGACCATTGATGAGATTCAGGAAAATATGACTATGATAGGGCAGCTAGCTGATGGCAATTCAGAGAACTGTGTGAGGTCCCAAAGTGCCCACTTAGAAGGGCACTGAGGCATCAGTGTCCTATGTACAATGTTACTTGTATCTTCTTCAATGAATGTCTCTATTTTTCATATTACATAGCTGGATACCTTCTGAACAGACATTGTATATGAATTGATGAGTTAACTCCTTGTTAGTACATTAATAAAGCCTACATAAATAGTATCTGTTACTAATGACAGCAGCCTATTCTAAGTGCTTTCTACTTATAATAAATATATTTTTCTAATATTTACTTATATTTGCAATAAAATGGACATTGCATAAGGCAATATCTGTGTTCTTAACTTTGGATCTAACAATCTCCAGGTTTTGGTAAAAAATTAAATTGTGATTTTATACTCCATCTGCAAAAGTATTTGGTAACAGAAGTCCTACCCAGAAAAGGGAAAGTTGTTCACCTAGAGAAAATAGTATTTTCCTACATTAGGAAGCAATTTATATTCAGCAGTAAGTCAGATGTTATGTATTCAGAGCATGATAAGGACTGGATTTGTTTAAAAATCTCTCTTAGTCTGCAATGTAGAAATGTCACGGTATCAAATGCGTATAGTTCATTGCCAGTTGAAAGAAAAACATTCCATCAAAAATAATAGTATAGTTTATGAGCTTTACTTATAGATATCTTGGGTCTTGTGCTATAAATGCTTTTTAAGAAGATATTTAGGTCAACTGACATTATGGAAATGTTTTGTATAAGAGTGATATAATTTTATGTACTTTTTTTTCTTTGAATTGCCATTTAATTCAGTATAAAACATTCTTATACATAATGTACAAAATTGACATATAATGAATGGTGTATAAAAATACAGACATAGAGAAAGAGACTTATGTATTATTCTTGAACACAACCTTTTACCTTTCTCATGTTTCTACTACACTTTTTTAAAATATTTTATTTATTTATTTTTTAAAGAGAGAGAAAGGGAGGGAGAAAGAGAGGGAGGAAAACATCAATGTGCAGTTGCCTCTCATGTGCCCCCAACTGGGGACCTGGCCTGCAACCCAGGCACGTGCCCTGACTGGGAATTTAATCGGTGACCTTTTGGTTCACAGGCCTGCACTCAATCCACTGAGTCACACCAGCCAGGGCTACACTCCTTCTTAAAAGAAAAGAAAAATACACCATATGGCTCAAGAAATTAATAAGGTTAGTTTAATAATTGAGTAAAAGTAAGGTATTAAGATTATTTCTATTTCACATATTTTTTGGCATCTCTAGTATTAATGACCATCCACTTGTTCTAAGAAATGCATTTTTTTTATTCACTGCATTTTTGTTTGGAGATTCAAAAATGTCTAAATATCATGAATAATTCAACTTATAAACTGTACTTCAATACCCATGGTTTGTATCTCTGAATTTGTAAGGGACCTGGAGGATTATATGGGATTATTTAAATTATGCTTTGAAGAATTCTACATAAATTAAGTTACTGTAAACATTAAATGTATCATTACTAGCTAGTTTGTCTTACAACATTTTTGTGCTAGTACCATATTCCAGAATTAATATACTATTCAAAGCACTCAAACTGTTTTTCTCATAAACATATTTTATATTGAATATAGATATTTATTGACTGACCCAGACATAGGCCAACATAAAATGTGTATTTTTATTAAGTGTCACTTTGGGCCAATGCAGAATTTGCAAAATTCTAGAGGATAAATAACAATTCTAGAGGCAAATGCCAATGGTATATGGTTATAAAGAAAAAGCAGAAGTAGAAACAAATGAGATAACATTAAAATAATCACTTACCGTTTAAAAAATAGTAACTGATTCTCCTTTCAGTCTTTTGAGAGTCCAGAAACACTGTGCTTTTCTTATTCTTATTCTCCTAGACAGACCTCAGTGGGAAGCTTGTAGACATTCTCCTTAATAACCTCATTAGTACCCTTTCATGTACGATTTGCTGACTATCATGATCTTACCCCTGAAGAGCTGTTGCAAATAAGTTTCCCTCTGTACTCACAGAAACATTTCATAGAGAACCTCTGGTGAACACATCTAAGTTTCAGACATTTGTTTTCCAAATGCCATCTGTTTTGACATAAAAATATTCTCTAGGAACTAAGAGAATAATGTAATGAGGGGAAACTAACACTTGTCATAGACTTCTAAGACATTTTTTCTTATCTGGTTTTAAAAAGAAATTGAAGACCTTCTAAAGTTTCTTTTTTTTTTTTTTTTTTTTTTTTTTTTTACCATGAGTTTACAATAGAATATCAGCTTAATTTGTCGATGTCAACTTTGAAAAGAAATATACATATAAACTAAAGCATCAACATCTAGTACGGTAGAGTTTAAGAGCATTTTTTGTTATTAACTGAATTCTTATTAATCATGTATGATTAAAATGGTGATTTTTAAATGAAGATCAAACAACAGAAAAATGAAAGTAATGGCTCTGCTCTAAACATATCTATACCATGATGTGAATTTATACAAAATCAACACTTCAAAAGAAATTAATGGTTTAATGCAAAAAAAAAAAATTATTATTTTAATGTGATTATTTGCTTGCTTGTTTTGTTTTGTTATTTTAATGAGGGCACTTTATTTAATCTGGCTTTCTTTTATTGGAAATCTACTTCCCTTAGTCTTAAGTTCACAATTTCTAATATGCAGGTCTATCAAAGTCTATATCTTTATAGATATTTTCATCTATGTTCTGCAAATCTGTTTCTTTTATTTATTTTCTGTTTTCACTATTGAATTTTCAGCATAATTAATTCTGCTGATTTATCTTAGTAGTAATAAGATATGGTGGCTTGATTGAACTGATACATTTATTTGTATTCCAATAGAAAGAATTCCAGATCACTTACTTTTGGATGACATTTGGTGATATTTTTAACCTCCTTTGTCTCTGTGTCATTCCCCATTTAAATACTTGAGTTAATCATACAGCTTACCAAACAGGTTAATGCAAAGATGAAATGAGTAAGGCATTTAAAAGGACCCAGGATTCTTCCCTAGAATGTAGTGAATATAAATATAACTTTAAAGTATAGGAAATTTAAATATAATTAAATATTTTTAAATAATTATCCTTTAGTTACATGTGTTATATTCTATTTAACTCTAATTTCCTTTTTAAATGAAATGGTTATATTTTCATGTTGTATATAGTAATGAATTATATAAATCTAAAAATCTTATAGCATTAAATATAATTTTATACTTGAGATGTTTCTATTTGTTCTTGACCCTGCTAATTAAACCATTATCTTTTGAACTATACTGTTATTGACTATTTATAGCTAGGGGATATCTTAATATCTAAGTTTGGGTAGTTTAACTGGAAATATTTGGGGGAATTAATCAGAAGCAAAAGGCATAGTGGCAAAGGTATGAGAAAAGATACAGAAAGATATAATCCAGTGTAAAGATCCATTTTAAAATACCTTTTAACAAGTTATTTTGAAAATTGTTTATGACTCTTCTTTATAAACATTAAAATCTTCTATTTATTATATCTGTACTATTAGCTTGCTTTTATTGAATGTCTAGTTTCTTACAGAGCAGAAGCCTGGAAGCTATACCAACAGCAAGGAATGGCCGAGGAGAAGGAGAAGGTCAGGGAGGAGGGAGAGAGCAGTCTAAATGACAGGGGAAGCAGGAAAGAGCAGGGCTGGGGTAGCCAGGGGAGGAGAAAGGGGGTCGGCAGCAATATGGAATGGATGCGGAGAGAAAGGCTGAGGCAGCGAGCCAGGCTGCTGGGCGTTTCCCACCTCAGCAGGACCCGGTTCAGCACCCTGGTGGCGGGCGTTCAGGAAGCTAGACCACAGAGGTCAGAAATAACTGCATGTAAGGATATAACATCCAATATAAGCTATTCTTTCAATGCCTCCAGCAGAAACAAGAAGAAAAAGAGAGCATAGACAGGAAATAGAGCTTCCAGGCTTCTGCTCTGAGCGCTCGCATGACCCTGTATCTACCTTCTGAATGAGTCTGACTCTCGTGTTTTGATTAGAATGTGGGGAAGAGTGAGTGGGTGTCAAGTGCTTCTGCTTTGAGGCGAGATGACTAAGAAGATGATGGTTTGCTTATAAAAAGAAGCAAAGTGAAAAGAAAGAAAAGGAAGGAAGGAAGGAAGGAAGGAAGGAAGGAAGGAAGAGAAAGAAAGGAAAGAAAGGAAAAAAAGAAAGAAAGAAAGAAAGAAAGAAAGAAAGAAAGAAAGAAAGAAAGAAAGAAAGAAAGAAAGAAAGAAAGAAAGAAAGAAAGAAAGAAAGGAAGAAAGAAAGAAAGAAAGAAAGAAAGAAAGAAAGAAAGAAAGAACTGTGCTGGGTGGGGCTGAAAAAAATGTATTTTAACCTTGGTATTTCTTAGCTTGAGACTGGGAAATCTGGGTAGAGATGTCTGGCCATAAATTGGAAACATACAGACTTCGTATGTTATACAACAGATGAAACCTTTGGAGTAGTCAAGACTGTAAAGTGAGAAAAGAATTGATTTGAGGATAGAACCTTGAGAAATGCCTACATTTAGGTGAAGAGCCAGTGAAGAAGGGAGTGTACGGGAAGAGAGTCAGGTGCCCTGTCGAGGAAACAAAGAGAACCAATGCAAGAAAATCAAGTGTCAGATGTCCTGGAGGTAATAGAAAATGAGCAATAAAAAAGGCCATTTTATTTGGTGGTAGGCTGTTGGTGAATTTAAAGTGCAGCATAGCGGCATCTTTAAGGTGCTTATAGTTTAAATAATCCAAGGAAAAGTGTTTTTCTAATCTGTTTAATCCAAGGCTTAAATCCAAAGTGTTTTCATTAGTGTCAAAGACAAAGTTAAGTGCTGGTCATAAGGGGACTTCTGGCTCTGAGTTTAACATAGGATGCATTCCAGCCACTCCAATGGAAGGGTTCTAGTCTCCTGAAAAAATGGAATCATTTCTTCTAACGACAAGATGCCAAGCAAAACTGGGATCTTTGAGTTCTTTAGAAGGGAGGGCAAATATATCCTCTAGGATCCCTAACTGCACAGTCTGTGACCCTCAAATTCTTATCTAAGGAGATCAGATCATTAAGTCTTGTTTCCTTGGTTTTCAGTAAATAAGTCAACCAGGCCAGTATCTTAGATCCTGCACCCCAACTATGAATATAATTTTATCAAACAATGTGATTTGTAAATGTCTCATTTTTCTTTCAGGGGGTCAGTCCATCAGAATTTTGCTGACTTCACTTTTGCAACTGGCAAAATGACTGGACACCTCTTCACATTAAAAGGAGACATAGATTCAAATATAGCTCTTAATCTTACCAATAAAGCTTCGCTAGCATTCTTACAAAAGCATTTAGGTAAGAAACTAATGTTTTTTTCATGCCACAAATCAGATGACTCTCAGGACAAAACCGTCTGTCTTAATACAGCACTAGTCTCATGTTAACAGTTTCCAATTTAACATCGGAAGTCAGTTTGAAAACAAAAATTTGAGAAGTCAGTTTTGCTGCATTGTATGACATATGTGCACCCTGGCTGGTTTGGCTCGGTGGATTGAGCATCGGCCTGCGAGCTAAGTGTCGCTGGTTCGATCTTCCAGTCAGGGCACATCAGAAAAGGAAAACTCTGACTCCAAAAAACCTCCGCTGCCTTGCGGCATACCTCTTCAGGGGAAAGGCTAAGGGAGTAAACCCCGACAGAAAATCCGGAGCCGGAGTCCCTAAGGCAGTTTGACGTTGTAGTCAACACTGGCAACTCCTGCGGCGCACCTGAAGCCAAGCTGTATTGACTCCGTCTTTCCCTTGGGCCCTTCAGCTGCGAAGAGAGGGGGGGTCTGCTGCATGGGCAACAGCAGACCCTCCATATCACCCTGCCCAGGCTCTGTAGCTTCAGCTTCACTGGAGAGGACACTCCGGCGTCATCGCAAGATGTTGATTCAACACGGGAGGAGACAGATACCGTGTCACTCCCGAGTCGGACTGCACAACCATTCTCGGCGGTGCAGATAGACTCTTAAGAAGCTACACCATCGTCTCTCGAGACGGACGGCTGCCGAGTTTCTTACAAATAAAGCTTCAAGAAATTTAGCTTTAACTCTTGGCTTAAATTATCTTTGAAATATGGGAATTTCTAAGTCAAAGGAGAAAAAATGGTTATATTAAAAATAGATGAAAATCATAGTCATATTGTTTTAGTTGTTTATGAGAAAATATATTTGTATTTGGTTTTCTGTCTTAAATGATTCCATATTAAAATACATTTCACCTTGGCCAGTGTGGTTCAGATAGTTGGAGTGTCATCCCATAGACAGAAAAGTTGTGGGGTTGATTCCCAGTCAAGGCATATACTTAGGTTATGAGTTCGATCCTCAGTTGGGGTGTGTGCAAGAGGCAGACAATTGAAGTTTCTCTTTCACATCAATTTGATGTTTCTCTCCCTCTTTTTCTTCCTTCCTCTATCTAAAATCAATACAAATCATATCCTTATGAGAGGATTAAAACAAACATTTCTATTCTAAAATATGATAGGCCTTTTTCCTTTAAATGATTTAATTACATTTTTCACAATGATTTTTTCTTAAATTAGCACATTTTTTATTAAGTTGATGTGAGCTTGTAGAAGACTGTTATCCAAATGTACTCAAACTAAGGTAATCAAGTAACAGTTTTACCATCACAACATACTAGAAAAATACTTTAATTGCTAGGGTAGCTGCCAAGCCATGCAATAAATGGATCTGAATTCTGGCTCAACTAATTTGTGTAAAAATTTTGTATATCTTTGTGAGTATTACATTTTTTAATGTGAACTAGAAAATATAAATGGATATTATTCCTGCTAATTAACAAATTAATAATAAATTATTAAATTAATATTTTAATTATGACAAAAGTTTGGACACAACATAGATTAAAATAGTCTTTTTTAATATATTACTGAGTTTTAATAAATTCTCTTATAGAATTCTCATCTATTAGCAAAGATAAAAGAATATAAACAATAAATGTTTTCCAGTGCAATTTTTGTTTTGTAGAATTATGACATTTCAAAAGTGCATTAAAATTACAAATATTATTACATACAGGATTTATAAATTAATATTTAACCATTTGAAAAAATAAGCTTAGAAAATAAACATTTCCTATAAGAAGGAAATAACATTCTAATGATCTGAAACTGTAGGTTAATGATGTTTAAGGATCTCTCTAAAGGACAAAATACTGCTTTAAAACTAAAATACCATGACCTGAGATTAAGAAAGATATTGGTAATACCATTCTCAAAGTGTATTTTTTGGAGAGAACTATAAAGGGAATGAGAAATTTAAAAAGAGGAGCATATTTAGCCATCAACATTCTAATCACTGCAGGTTTTTTCTCTATGGCACCAGGGAGGATTTTACAAATTATTATAATATAAAATACTATATTTTACACATAAAGACATATTTATCTTTAATTTTTCTCCATTTTTACATAGTTTATCCTCAAAAGGTCATCTTCATTTATGTCGCAAGGAATATAGGAACCAAAATTGATGCCCTTTCTAGATTTTCATGTCCACTTCAAAATTGATCCACTTTTTTAAAAACAAATTCTTATCTTTTTCTCTTACCCTTTCATTGAAAAAAACAATAAACTACTTTTTTTTCTACACTTTACCTTATATTTTAGCTATTTCTCTAAGAGTTCCTTCTATAATTTATCCTCTGTAATGGATCAGGATATAGCATCTAGTTACTAACTAAACACTAATCTAGGCACTTCTGTGAAAGTATTTTGTACATGTGATTAACCCCTACAGTCACTTGATGTTAAGTAAAGGACATTATACTGGGTGATAGAAATGGAACTCATTTATTAACTGAAAGAATTTTATAGCAAAGCTGAGGTTTCCCTGAAGACGTAATTCTAACACTGCAGCGCTACAGATTTCCTGAGACATACATGGAGAACTGTAGTGAAAGAAGATCCTCCAAGTATGCAAAACTAAGCAGTGTATGACAAAGGCAAAGGAGGACTTTAATACTGAGATAGAATGGCCCATTCTGTGAATACCAGTCAGCCTCTTTCCCTAGCCACTCCTGTCACTGCCCTGTGAGGTCATGAACAAAGTGGTCATGGTAACAGGAATGAAAATTACACATGGGCAAAGCAACATAAACTTCCATTCACCAAAGATGATCCTTGAGTGACACCCTACCACCATCTTATCCATTAAAAAATAAGTCATTCTAAAGTACTTTGAAAAAGCATGGTGGTTACCAGAGGGAAAGAGGGATGAGGTGAGGTAGTAAAGGGTAAAAGGGGTCAAATATATGGTGATGGAAGGAGATTTGATTTGGTTGGTAAACATGCAATACAACATACAGATGATGTATTATAGAATGATGTACATGAAATCGTTATAATTTTATTAACTGATGTCACCCCAATACATTTAATTAGAGAGAGAGAGAGAGAGTATGTGTGTGTGTGTGCATGCAGATAATTAGTGGTATTTTTTTCTAAAGAACAGACAATGACAATGAAACCATAGTTAAGTGAGTTAGTTGGAAAGATCTTGGAAGGATCTTTCAAGACAAAAGATATTACAACCTGTTTTTTATTTTTTAATTTTTATTTTCTTGTTTGTTTATTTATTTATTTATTTTTAGAGAGTGAGGAAAGGAGAACGAGAGCGAGAGAAACATCACTGGGTGGTTGCCTTTCACTTGCCCCCAACTCTGGTCCCGGCGTGCAACCTAGTCATGTGCCCTGACTGGGAATCAAACCAGTGACACTTGGTTTGCAGGCCAACACTCAATCCACTGAGCCACAGCAGCCAGGCTTTGTTCTTATTCTTAATGAGAACTTTGATGATGCGTAAAAGAGTGGATCATTGTGAATCAAAGCCATTGGTGAAGTGGATGTTGGCCATTGTACCAAGGAGCAGTAAGAGCTTGAGAGAACAAAAAGCAAAGGTTATAGGTACAGATAGATAGGTTGTTAGATAAAATAATGATGATAGTTCACTTCTGTTAACTTCTATTTTCTCAGGGAAATAAGAAGCACAATAATAATCAGAGAGAGGAAATAGAGAAAGCGTGAGTATGTACATGTATGGCATGTTAAGAGAAAGGAAAGGTATAAACCAACTGCCTGAGAGAAGTTAGTATGTATGAAAGGTACACTGAAAAAAAGTTGGAAAAGAAAGTACATAATATAAAACTATCATAAAAATCTAAATTTTAAAATACAGATAATTAAAATATTTTATTTTTGATAGGTTTTAAAATAAACATTTATATTAGATAACATAAAATAAAATTTTGAAATATAACTGATAATACTTCAAGAGTATACATTTCAATGTAAAACCTATTTTGTTATATCTTTGAAAAGTAACATGCCTTACCGTATTGAATTTTCAATGCCTTGTCTACGAACTTTTAAAACTAACTGTTCTTATGGGCAATATGCCCAAACAGCTTGCAGTTTGTTGAGTCATTCATAGATAGCTGAAACTGAATTCTAACCATCCCCAGTGGTGGGAGTTTAATCATTTGGATCACTGCTTGCTCTGGAAACAAACTGAGCAGAAGTTGAAATTATCGTCCTCCCAACCTCAATAAACACTCTCAGTGGCATTGACCTATTTAAGATTTCCTGGCTAAACTGCACCAGGCTTCACTGAAACTCAGACTATGTTATCAATACACAGTGATGTCCACATGGCCCGCAACTATTTATTCTAAAAGAAAAAGAAAAGTCCTAACATCATCACCCCCTTGCCCCACAGGTTCATTTATTCTTCTCAACAGGTAGAAACATTTCACTCAGTATTTACTGAACATCTTCTGTGGGCACAATACCAGGAAACTGGTGATAGCAAATGAGCTAGATTATATTGTTAGCAAGCAGATGTTTGAGCATTAGGTGTCACCTGCGACTTGTGGGGTACTTGACTTAGCTGATGTGTGAAAACTCAGCAAAGCAGCTGGAATCCTTTATGTGAATGTGTGTGAGTTTTTTGCAAGGATATCAGTAAAAATGTAGTTCTTAGGAGATTGTTTTCCTGGTGTATAAATTCAGAAACCTCAAATATCAGAGCTCTGTTTTCACCAATAACAATGAAGACATCCATAGAAGTTATGGAAAATATTTATGCATTTATTCCTCTGTCTTGCCACTTCTCTCCAAAAAATGAGTTTTAATCAACAGAAAGATGAGCTTACAGAGTTAAATCTGAGATAAAACCAGGCTACCATTGTAAATATAAATGGATTTTTCAATTTTTTTAAATCTGTGAAATATATTATTAGATTAGAATAGTCAAAGGGATCCTAAAGCCATTGCCTCTCTAAATGCTGACAAAATATAGCCACTCATACAAAAAAAGAAGCCTTTTTATGCCTCAAGTAAATCAACTAATTTCCTATGATTACCTAGAAGTATTGATTAGTAAAACAATTCTGACTGACCTGAATCATCCTCCTAATTTTAATTATTTGGCGCATTGCTCTTCTCAGCAATGACTCTTTCACACTTCTTCCTTTTATCCCATGCTCATTGGTCCCCTCTCTCTCCCTTTTTAATCTCATTCTCTATGGAAGGAAACTTAAAAAAAATTAAAATGTATATATAACTGAGATATTAATCTGATTGATACTTATCCAAAATCATACTTCTGGTCTCCTCAGCCCAAATTTTCTCCATCAATCTCAGTAGATGACAGCTTAATTCTTCAGATTACTCAAAATCACAATTCTAAAGTCACCTTGCTAGATGACTGGTCTCCTTGCTTCATGTCCCACACTCAAGTTATCAGCAAATTTTCTTGGCTCTATCTTCAGAGTATAATCTGATTCCAACCACATCTCATGAAATACACCAACACTATTCTTGTTCAAGCTATCAATTGTCTCACTGCTCTTAGTAACGCCCAAACTAGTCTCATTTCTGTTGCCCTTGCCCTCTTCATCTCATTCTCCATGTTAGGCAAAGTAGTTACTTTAACATCGAAATCAAATCAGTTTATGCTTATTACATAGAGTCCAATGGTTTTCCATCTCTCAAATTGGCCTATGAGGTGCTACATGTTTGGTGTCCTGCCCTCTTGTTCTGATCTGGTCCTCTTTCAGTCTTTAGCTTCTTTGCTCTACCATAGCCATACATGTACCTGCTACTTTACTGCTCCTTGCTAATGCCAAATACATTCTAGCATTAAGGTGTTTGCATTTCTTTCCACTTGGAATGATCTTATCTGGGGTAACTCCAAGAACACTATTGCCCCTTCCTCCAGGTCTCTGCTCAAAAGTCAGATTGTTGAGATACATCTTCATTTCCTAGCCCATGAGAAATCACCCTCACTTCCTATCCATACATCTTATCTTCACTGAGAAAGACTTTTTCTCATAAACCTTATGTGAAAGAACAAATATTGATTTCTCCATGTATTTTCAGTTTCCTGGCATGTAAGTGTAAGCTCTATTAGAGCAAAGGTTTTGGTGTTTTGTACAATACATCCAGGAGTTTTAAAACATTGTTTAATCTTTACATTTATTATTCTAGGTCATAGCCTACTTATACACTTTTTATTTTTTCAACAAAACTTAAAAACACATTTAAAATTAGATTATATTTTTAACTGTCTAAAACAAAACCCATATGGAGATTGGACCTAATCTCCATAGTCCATCTACTTAATAGTGGGAAATAACAATAAATAAATTAATTAATTAAAACCTCAATTTCTTTGAGAGGTTCCTCAGTGTCTTCCAGTGAGCTGAAGTGAAAGAAAGGATTCTGATTTTCTCAATTCTTAAGTAATTCATCTAGAAGAGCATATGGATTAACACAGCAGATGAGAGAAAATGAATGCAACATCTATAAATAAAAATACTACTAGAGAGTTTGTCACTGTGTTTTATGAAATTCTGCTTCTAGATAAGAGTTTAAAGGAAAATGTTCTTAATATTATGAAAGTATAATTACACAAAAACCAGGAAATAACCTCAGCAACCTGAGTACCCTCTTGTAATTGTTATACAAAACAATTAAAATTTGGAATTCCAATTTATAAAAGATCTGAGAGCCCGGATCACATTGTACGGTTTAGGAAATCTCTTTCTCTTAATCAAAAACACTAAGTGACTATGAGAGAGCAAATCAAAAACAGTCATCATAGAAGAAATAGAAGTGGCAGTCAAATGAAAAAAACTTGAAATGAAGTAAAGTATAATTTTACATATAATCTTAAAATTTTAAATATATGACATGCAAATATTAGATCCATAAACTCTCCCCTGTGCAGAGGGCAAGGAGAGACTGAAGAACGAGGGACACCACTCCAGGTTGGTAGGTGGTAGTTTTAATAAGCAAAAGACTTTCATATGAGGCTTGTCTCAGGAGGTTACAAGACAGTAGATCTCCACACCTGATGACCAGAATCTTAAAAGTTTATAAAGAGACCTTAACTGGGGTCACTCATGTATTTAGTCCTGATGGTCTCAACAATACTTTATTCTCTCAAAGCTACATTCTCTCTTGAAACAGCTCTTTGTGGGGAAACCTTGGGTGGAAAATACATTCCAAGGACAGGAGTGGGAATGAGGAGCCTCCAAGTGACAGTCTCCAGTTCAAGGGTCAAATTGTGGTCACATCCTCTTGATGACCTACTCCAACACAAATATTAAACAAATGCATGTTAAATATAACCAACATACCATTAATGAGGAACTATACAATGTTTAAATATATGTTACTTAAAAACATTTTGAGTTTCTTGGTGTTTACAGGCATTAAAATTGTTCGGATAAAAGTGTTGGGTTGGATGTAAGACTTTTCAATGTTCTTTTTCAGGAAAGAGTTGTTTTACAGTTAGATGGTGGCAGCTCTATGTTATCTTTGGAGATGCTGGAATATCTGGCTTGATTTTTAGTCAAAATAAGGCTTCCCTTACTAATAATTTGTGATACACTGTTTAAAGCCTGAAAGTCCTCTGGTAGCAAGGAGTGTTTGTTTATGGATGCCTTTCACCTCCTATAACAAGTTAGGCCATTGGCTTGGCTAAGTAACCATAGGGACATAAGGTACACTGCTGGAAACATCTGTCCGGAGGCTCCTTGAAACCAAACTTCATTGCACAAATCTTGAAAGTTCAATTCAAAGACAATGTTTATCTTAGCGCAAATAAAGACCTCAGGAAGGGTAAGCTTTGATGTCTCTTGGACTTCCCCCTAAGGTTGCCTGAACTCTCTTTCTTTTGCCTTGATTACAAGCCTCGCTTGCATATGTTCTGTAGTCTCACAGGCCCTTGGAGTTATCTCTGTAATATTTGCAATTATACAAGGCAATTAAACAACAACGACAAACATGCAACATCACCAAAATAAAGCCTTTGATGTAATCTTTTGTAAGAGAGAATTCTTTGCAACTCTCCTAGATAAAAATGCACAACCTGATATGTAACTCTGTGGTACCTGGCTCTGATTGAACAGTAAATAGCAAATCAAATAAAAAATACATTCTTTTAAAGAGTTAAATAATTCTTCAGAGGACTTGTGCTCAAGTGAAAGGACATACTCTTTAACCTTTTTTTTATGTCAGTTTTGAAACATTTTTCTTAAGAATGATAAAGTAAAATTGATATGATATGGTAGTTATTATATTTTCTCCTTTCAAGATATAATGATAATGCTCTTTATTCACTTCCTGGGGAGTGATATTTAGAGGACATATTTAGTAAGATCCAGGGAAATTTATCTAATCTGCTATACTTAAAGTTATCTTTGATAGGGATGGAAATCCCTTAAAGAACCTACACATTACATTTGTTTAATCTAGATATAAATTAGCACAAGTACATGCATTGTGGGAAACTTACATAGTGCTGGACAAAAACCTCTGAAACAATGTACCTTGAATTCTTTTAAGCATTAGAAATAGCATAGTGAGCAAACTGGACATTCTGCTAGTCTACTGTATAGCTAGAGATGAAGGGAAGAAAAGAATTATATGAAAGCTTAAAGTGAAACTAAGAAAAGGGGAAGGTTTCTTCATAATTTTCTTGCATATTATATATATATATATATATATATATATATATATATATATATATACATACTATTCAGACCATATATATGAGAGTTTTACATTTGTTTCTTAATAAAAGGCAAAATTAAGATATAACATATATCTGACCACAGCTTTCAATACATTGAGCCTCAAATGATACAAGCTAATATCAACTTAAAAAGCATGAAAAGCTTAGAGCATAAATGATATTTGAAATGTAAGATGTCCTTTTGAAATACACAATTTTTAAAGAAGATTTAAATTTTGATTTATACACAGCATTACTGTGAGGCATTCATTGACCATTCAGTTATTTCCTAAAGTGTGAATTAATCCACAGAATCTTAAATACTTTTGTCTGGTGTAATGTTTGACTCTGAGTCTCAGGAAATCACATTTTATATGATTTTAATATATGCTTCCATCATTTAAATAAAAATGCAAAATATGAACTTTGATATAGGAGATTTTGAAGGTCATAGTTTATTTCACAAGATATAATTTGAATGTAATGTCACATTTTTCCTTTATATAATTATGTGTATAGAAAGTATTTATTTATGATATTTCCTTTGTTGCTTTTTTCTAAAACTTTTTTAGCCTTTATAATTATGACTAGTTATTCCAGGAGGTGCCGGAATTTAACTACCCATTTTGTTGCTAATGGCATCGAGATCTAACAGTGCATAGTTAACTTTGTTCTATCAAGAATATTTTTAAAGTATTTACATAAAAGCCTAGTCAGACATTTCTCACAGAATCAAAGATTGATTTTTATCTTTAATTTAAAGAAAAATAATTTGTCTAGAAAATATATTCTATTTAAATTCTCTGGAGATTTTATTATGATAATTATGAACTCTGCTTTTTGTAAAATTAAATTCTTTGTAATTAACTGAAAAATAATGTGCAGCAGTGTTTTCAAACTGTAAAAACAATCTGGTCTCAAAGATTAAAGTACCTCATTAGAGCTAAAATATAATGATCACCTGAGTATTTTTCCAGCAGACTAATTTTGTTTTACAGCTATATTTTTACCACATTTATTACAATATCTTTATCACATAATGAGAAGTGAGTATGTAGGTGCTTAATGCTGACAAGCTGGGAAACTTGCACAAGCTCCTAGTCCAATTATGGACATGTTCTAGAGGTCAGAGGAAAATGTAAGACCGTGAAGAGTTACGTTATATCAGTGAGAAAAATAGGAGAAATAAGAAGTACTCTGACCTGATGAGGAACCGAAGTGGGAGAGTTGAGGAGGGTCAGTCCCCAGATCTCAGGGATACATAAAGTAATAGGTGGGTATTTGTGAGCCTTCTTTTTCTCTCAGACACATTCCCTGAGCAAATTGTTGTTCATTAGCCAAAATAAAACAGAAAATGTGTGCTCCAGAGCCACATCTGAAGGACCCAAATCCCAGTCACTTGGGACATGGAGTCAATAATTACAAGTATAGGCAGGTGCGAGGGTGTCCCCTTTATTCCCTGCTCTATACATTCAGCTGACTACACAGGAGGAAAGTTTTCAGAAGGGAGCAGAGTGTAAGGAAAGGGCAGAAAGGATGCCTTAAAAGGTCTAGCTCTGATGTGTCTTTACTAGTATTGAAAACAGTCCAAGAAAAGGAACATCTTAATGGAAAACGAGTTCATACGCAAAGAAACAGAGGTAATGCTGGTTCCAGTATGGTAGCGTAAGTACAAAAGAACAAATTCTTCCTACTAATTACACTTAAAACAAGGCTCTTAAATGAAAACCAAAGCTTGTAGATTTCAGAGGCAAGTCAACTTGGAGAAGCAACTCTCAAAGAGAAGATTTCTGTTTTTCTTTTTTAAAAACCAGACTCAGCTTTTTAATGGCTATTTTTATCAAAAGGAAAAAAAAAGGTTTATTGAGGTTCAATTGAAACAAAAGAAGTTCTTACTGAACATATACAATTGGATGATTTTGGATATATGCGAACACCTGTGATACTATCATCATAGTCAAGGTAACAGACATATCCGACACTTCCCAGAGTTTACTGTGTCCTTTGCTTTTTGTTTGTTTGTTTTGGGGTAAGAACATTTAATGTGAGATCTACCATCTTATCAAACTTTGAAGTGCATAATATCATGTTGTTAACTATAGACAATGTTGTAAAGCAGATCTCTAAAACTTACTCATCTTGCATAACTGAAACTTCATAGCCACAGAAATAACTTCCCATGTCCCCTCTTGCCCACAGCTGGCAACCAGTACTGTATCCTCCGCTTCTAGAAGTTTGGCAATTTTAGATTTTTTATAAAAGTGGGAATATACAGTATTTGTCTGTCTGCACCTGGCTTATTTTATTTAGCGTAACATCCTCCAGGTTCATCCATATTGTTCATCCAAACAAAGGCAGGATTCCCTTTGTTTATAAGGCTGAATGATATTCCATTGTGTGTGTATATGAAATTATCAATTTATATATTGATGGGAAGGGGAAAGGCTAAGGGAGTAAACCCCGACAGAAAATCCGGAGCCGGAGTCCCTAAGGCGGTTTGACGTTGTAGTCAACACCGGCAACTCCTGCGGCGCACCTGAAGCCAAGCTGTATTGACTCCGTCTTTCCCTTGGACCCTTCAGCTGCGAAGAGAGGGGGGGTCTGCTGCATGGGCAACAGCAGACCCTCCATATCACCCTGCCCAGGCTCTGTAGCTTCAGCTTCACTGGAGAGGACACTCCAGCGTCATCGCAGGATGTCGATTCAACACGGGAGGAGACAGATGCCGTGTCACTCCCGAGTCGGACTGCACAGCCATTCTCGGCGGTGCAGATAGACTCTTAAGAAGCTACACCATCATCTCTCGAGACGGACGGCTGCCGACGACGGCTGCCGACGATATTGATGGACACTGGGTTTGTTTCCTTATCTAAGCTATTGAGAATAGCACTGCAATGAATATGAGTATGCAGATTTTTTTTTCAAAAACCTGATTTCAATTCTGTGTGGTATACACCCAGGAGTGAGATCCCTGGGCCATATGCTAGTGTTAGCAAAACAGCAACTGGAATTCTACTGCCTGCAGCTCCATAGGCAAACTCTGGAGGCAGAGGTTTGATAAAAAGGAAAGAGATCATTTATTCAAAAGCTACATAATTTTGGATGAGTGGCAGGCTTCTGTCTTAGAGCCCATTTCCTTTAAAAGCCTCCCAAAGAAAAAATAAAGCTGCCACCCTTTGCCAGGCCAGACCAGTTCTAGGCTGCACCCCGAGTTCTTTTGGAAAACACAGGCAGTTGCCCCGTGATGATCCGATCCAGGTGGCTTCACTGGTTCCTGGTCACAGTCTGGCTTCAGGTAGTTTTTGGACCATGCAACACGGGGCCAGTCATTAGTGCTGCCACTGCTTCTCACCGGAGGGGCCCTGTAATGCTGCCAGACCGTGTGGTCTCCAGGACCTGAGGGTCTGCGGACAATGCTAGGCCCTCGCCCCAGGGGGCGGGTGAGGGAAACCAGAGAGCCGGACCAAGTCCCGCCTGCCCTCCGTTTAAATCTTCAGCCCATCTTGCCAGTCAATCCAGGCTGGAGTCCATCACACTCATCAGCCTGCACACTGTCACTGCCCCTCCTCCTGCCGCCATGATAACCTCCATGCTACACGTGTGTTGTGACATTTTCAGTCCGTGCAAACTCTGTGCAAGCTTCCTCCGACTTTGTCACAAGCCGCACTAGTGTGTTTACCCATACCTGTGGGTATGGAAATCTATCAAGCACAGGCTGCAGCTCCAATTCTTCTCTCTCCAGTGCTTCCTAACTCGTTTCCAGGGTCCCTTCCCTCAGTCCAGCTATCTGGCCAGATTCCCTTGTAACAGTAGTTCCACACTTAATTTATTGAGAAATACCTGTATGGTTTTCCAGAGCTGCCGTGCCGATTTACAACGGCAGTGTACAAGGGTTCCAATTTCTTTACAACCTTGTCAGCTTTTCTTATCCTTTTTAATAACAACTATCCAAACAGTATATGAAAGGAGATACCATACTTTTTGATTTGCATCTCCCTGATAATTAATGATATTGAGGATCCTTATACCTGTTAGTCATTTGTATGTCTTCTATGGAGAAATATCTAATGTACACTGAAAACTACACCATTGATGAAAGAAAAGAGACACAAATAAATGGAAATATAGTCCATGCTCATGGATTGAAAGAATTAGTATTGTTAAAATGTTCATACTATCGAGAGCAATCTACAGATCCAATGCTATTCCTATCAAAATCTAAGTATGAAAACTGTAAATAAAGTGAAAGGTCCCTTGAATGCCTTATCAGGAGCCCAGCATTTATATTCTGAGAAGGGAAAGGAATGCTTTGGTCATTAACAGTGGTGTCCAGAACTCCTCAAAAGGTTAGGGTCACTAAAAAAAATTTTTTTAAAAGGGCAGGAGGGAATGTTCTAAGTTAAAAGAATTGGTGGAGTGACTTCATTGGCCATAGAGTTTCTTTCTGACATAGTAAAATGTTTTAAAATTGATTTTAGTGATAGAACACATGTCTGTGACTATACTAAAAACCATTGAAGTATATTTTTAAATAGGTGAATCATGTGATATATATTAATAATTATTTAAAAATAAAAACAGTGAAAGCAAACAACAAAAAGTAGAGGCATATGTATGGGATGAAAGTATTCAGCTTTGTGACAGACTGGTATGAATATGGTGAACTGCACTCCATGCAATAGTTCAAGAGGCTTGTGAGGTGTCAGCATTTCAAGGTCTGAAATCAGGGGCTTTCTATATAATACTTATTTAATATACTATATCCAGAGTGCAGAGAGTAAATTGGAAAGGAGTGCTGAGGAGTGAAGCTAGGAAGGTACACAAGTTTATCTTACTGATGGGTCATTGCTGATGAGGTAACGTTCCTCAAATTCTCAGATCAACAGGAAATTCAGAAGTGGCTATTCTCCAACCCCAGACACTTGCCTTCTGATATTTTCTTTGCTGATCTAATAAGGGGAAAACGGCAAGAAAAAATAAAACTTCATGACTCAGATATCTGAAGCAGTGACACATGAGCTGAGCTGAATTATTATATCAGCATTTATGACCAAATACTAGCCAATGACAATGATAAATGGAGTTTGCTGAGATCTCGGAAGGAGCCCAACATATTGCAACCCTCTGCCATCTGAGATCTATACAAACAGAAATAAGGAAAAGTATTGAGGTAGGTAGAAAAAAAAATGTTTATTTTTATTACAGATAAAGGCTAAGTTAGAGGGGATAGGGTTTATCTGCAAATAGTAAGTTTCCTGATACTGAACCCCAACTTCAGACAGCTGTACCCAGTGACCCAGTGTCCATGCAAACAAAGCAGTGCGGGACGAGGCCAAGCCTGTCAGTGTGAAAGGCTTGCCAGACCAGAAAAGAACTCAAATTGCCTATGGGCCAAGTGTTCCAGACAATGAAGACAAACTAAACAGAGCTTGCCCTGTCCATTCTTCTAAAGGTACCATTTTCTTAAGGAAAGTGGGTCCCCTGAAGGAAAGGGGCAAGAATGTTATACTAAAGCACTCCCATCACATGAAATAAAACATGAGTGCAAAAAACGCATTCTATCACACAGAGGGATTCAGTCTTTAAAAGCAGCAAGGTAAAGGCGAAGGGATCAGGAACGGGAACACCATTGTACTGGATCTTATTTCCTAGGCTTTGTAGTCAGTATATTAAATATGATCACTTATTTCATTGAAACATATAAGATAACTTTTAATACCTTTATCTCTTGCTATAGAAGAAGAACTGAGAATGAGTGGAACTAAATTACTCTTCCAAGACTAAATTACAAATAAATTAGCTCCCAGGAAGTATGAGAAATTTGTGTGGAACACAATGCTAGCCAGTGCATTTACATTTTTAGCCTATATTGAACACATTCAAGATCTGGAATAGAAAATCAGTCTTAATATCTGCTTTATTAGTGAAATATTTTTAATATTCTGTGTCATTGTATCAATTTTAAAACAGAATTGGGCATTCATTAATCAACATAGAGCAAATTTATTAAACCAGAAAAAAACATTTTCATATTTAATTGAAAAATACACTTTTGACCATTACAGTGAATGATGATTAATGCCCACAGTCCAGTGTTCTGAAGATTATGGTGACTGGTTACCATATTCAGAAGCTATAGACAAATTAAGGAGAAAACATTTTGTATTAGCAATAATTATTTTTTACCAAACAGTGAAAGGACCTTTTGTTCTATAACAAGCTTTTTTAAGTATATACATTTTTACCACTTTAGAATTGTTTTGTGTAATAATGATATAGTTTAGGAACTTACTAGAATTTTAAATGGACAGTTATACATTTTATTTTTATCTACCTACATTCTGCCAATCTAATTACAGCTTCTACATATAGTATTATTTTTTTTGTCAATGTAACTCTGCATCAAATTGAAGATATACAATTTATAATATATTTAGATTTCTTAAATCTGGATAGTGATTATCAAATAAGTATTCTAGCCAGTATGAGTTCATAAGCAATATCTGACTTGGAATCAAGGTTATAAAATTCATATAAATTTTTCTTAATTTCTTTAAATTGACATAATTAATCTTGGGAGTGACATAACAATCATTTCTGTTATATGCTACATAAAAAAGGCCAACTGAGATACAATGTGGAGGTCCATATGAGAGTCTGAATAGCATCAGGCGAGGATCTTCACAGACATCTGGGAGGCTTCATACCACACAATATAATTTTATCTTTAATATTTCCAAAACTAATCTCCTGAATATCTTTCTTCCTTAAAGACCTCCTCCCAGTCTTCTGTGTCCCTGGAGGAAGCTTTGAAGTTAAACAGATACATCTGTTTCATGCCTCATCTAATTCAAGAGTATATGCTCTTCAAAGTGCTATCTCTGAAAGGTGTTCAGAATATGATTAGTCTTCACTATCTCCAAACTCTTACACTTGTACAAACCTCCAATACTGATCTCCTGAACTAGGGCAATAGCTTTGTATCTGTTTTCAACACTTGTATTGTACCCAAATCTGAAGCTTGATAGCTACACGATAATTAGAATGATTCTTCTAGAATGTATGGCATCTTTTCACTCTTCTCCCCAAAACCATGTAATAGCTTTCCATTTCACTCTAAGTAAAATCTATACTCCCTAAAATAATCCAGAAGTCTCAAATAATGAATATCTGGTACCTTGCTCTCTTTATCACCCACCACTCTCTACATCAATCATTTCATTACAGACACAATGGTCTCATTTCTATTCCTCGGACATTCCAAATTTGCTCTCAGTCCAAGGTCCTTACACTTGCTCTTCCCTGTATCTAGAATATTAATTTCTCAATCAACAACATGGATCCCTTACTTCTTCTATCCTCTGTTCAAATGTCAACTTACAACAGTAGACTCTTAGAGCATCACTATAGAAAAACAGCCACTGCCTCTTCAGTTTCATACTGCATTTCCAGCTTTATTTATCTTAATAACAATTATTGTGAACTTAACTTATTAAATAATTTTAAGAATATAAGTTTAATGAGAAAGGTACTTACACTTTTATTCTTCACCACTTTATTTCTGTGTCCAAATACTACAAATAGTAAACTTTCAAAGAATATTTCTTGAGTAATTAAATGTTGACTGTGAAGCTCTTAAATTCTGTCAGATTAGATCATAGAATGAATTTGAACTTTATAATGACTTACTCATTTTCCTAATATGCATACTTTATGGAGTGTACTTATAGTGTATAAACATTTGATAATAATATGAAATAAATATGAACTTCTTTAAATTTCTATTTGACTTTCAATATTCAGGACAGTACTTTAAGCTACATGTATATTTTATGCAAAGTGGCTCTAAAAATAGATAGCCAAAATTTAGCTCAGCCATACAAATGCAGATTTTTTTTTGCCAAAATAATCACAGGGAGGTATGAAAAAAAGTTGAAAGTATTATTCTGTCAGAAATACTTCTCCATAGAAGTAGGAGGTCAGAGAAATAGAGGTTTATCTTAACATGTCCCAGCTCTTCTTTCCCTCATGACCACCATCCTAACAGGCATACTGAACTTAACCAATAAGCCTCTGCCTTCCAGATGTACATCTTGTCCTTGCTCAGAAAATAAGTTTATTAGAACCTTCCAGATTCTGCTCCCACCATTATAAGGCAGCTCCAAAAATAGCATCCTCTGCACTTTGTTGATCCTTCAGAGTTGCTGATAGGCAGTTTCACTTGGACTCAGAAGCTCCTCAGAAGCCCCTGATGTGACTTTGAATAGAAGTGTCTCCACTACAGGTTCTTGTAATACTCCAGGATAGCAATTTACTAAGTAGCATTCTGTTTCCCATACTACATTGTCAAAATAGCCATTTAAAGATTATACAATGAAACAAGAGCATATCAGGGATCTATTTCAACAATAGTATGGCAGTAATATATTAATGGCCCAAATCCTTTCAAATTATTAAATAAGCAATAAAATACCAAAATCAGAACTTTCTACTTACTTGACAATTGCTTATAATTTCATCCTTCCAATGGCTACTAACCAAGAGGTCCTTCAAAAAACCAAATAGATGGGACCTATAGCTGCAGTGGGAAAATTGCAGTTCTGTGGGCTGCCTGTGAATAGATGTGTATGTTTCATTAGTGGAAAATTACTACGGCAGTGCATGTGTTCTATGCACCCAATCCAGCTTTTATCAGAAATAAGAAGATAAGATGTCTTGTTCCCTATATAACTTGATTCTTTTTCAATGAGTTTTCAATATGTAACACCAATATGATCACCGTGTGTGTGGGTTACACTTTTCATGTATAATTGTCAGGGGAACCGTAAGCACTTTGAGAAATGAGTCATTGAGCCAATTCATTATAATTTCTAGCTTTGTGAATTTACTTTGTCCTAGGGAATCATTTTGGGTTTTTGTTTGTTTGTTTGTTTTGATTTGGTTTGGTTTTGGTTTTGGTTTTCATTCATGCAGATACCAAAATGAAATAGGCTGAAATAGGCATTTCCTTACAGATTATGACAATGCCAGAGAATGAGAGGTCAGCAAGTAACCATCTTCCTTAATATTGCCTTTTTAGATCCTAAAAATGTTTTAAACTCAATCAAGAGGCAGGTCAAACTGCAAGAAGAATTAAAAAATATATCATATGTATCAAATTTCAAGTCATTTATAAGCAGCAAGTACATTTTCTAAGATTAAGCCTGACATGAAAATTATGCTACCTGCTTGTAAAATCTATTTCTCTCATCTATAAAAGAAAAAGACTAGACAGAAATATAATTCATTGATCTTAGATAACAAGAATATTTCTGTATGTGTGGCTTCAGTAAGGATGAGACATTAACCTCGCTCAGAAGTAGATTAATCCATCCAAAGAGCATTTAGTAATTTTCATGAAAAATTTACTCATGCAGCTTTTAAAGTCTTTCATGACACAAGTTTGCCTTCCTTTAGAGATAAATCTACCAGATGAATATGTCTTAGAATTTTAAGCAAATATAACTTATTTTTATTAGTCAGAGATGGCATAAAGTTATGCCATCTACTTACTTTATGTGCCGAATAATGAATTTTATTCATTGAATAAGTAATCAATACTGCATATTCAATTCAGTTCTGCCTTTCTGATGAAAATTAAGTAGTGCTGTTCAAATTATTTAGTCTTTTTCCTCTCAAAAAGTCATTTTCTGTAATATCATAAAAAAACTGTCCATGAGTGTGATTTTTACTGCTGCCTATTAGATTTTCATCATGAATGATGTGGCAAAAATTTAGATTGCCTGTAACACAGAGATAATGTTTTCTTATGTTTTGCAATTGACAAATTGTATCTTGACTTTGTGTGTGTGTGAGAGGAGACAGGGGAGGTTAATGACCAGTGTGTTAGTACAGCAAACATTTCCCTGTTATGTCCCTCCATTTTGATAGTCTAGGAAATCAATCTATTAATAACAAATTATATCTTTCAACCAAGTAATCAATACTAGTTAATGCATTGTTAAAATTGACATTAATCACAATCACTTTTTCAGAGATAGCATCTCTCTATTCCATCTTACAATTAACAGCTTAATGTAATGCTTATTTAGTAAGCATGCTAATACCTGCTTCTGTATTTAAGAAATACTTTTCACTTTTCTCCCAAATCAACCGGGGAAAGAATGTCTTTAAAAAAATGCCCCCAAAGCCACATCTCTTAACATTATAAGGTGTTTTAAAAATTGGGTGGTCATGCAAATTAATTATATAGAGAAGGTAAAGCACACTATATCCACCTGCCAATAACCACATGGCAGTTGCTCCCAATGCATGTTATTTATGTGTGCTTTCTGGTGCAATTTCAAATAACTTTCCAGCTCACATTACTTTCCCACATCAAGATTTACTATAGGTGTAGCATATACTCTGTTGTAGAAGTTAGAAACAGAGAAAGATATACTTAGAATACTAGAAATAGGTCTTTTCCTGACATTGTCAGAATAGCCTATTTTGTGCTTTTCGTTCACTTCCAAGAAATATTTTTTCCTTCATGAAGTGTAGAACGAATGGTGCAGAGAAGCTTAAGTCTTCATCTAAAAGCTCACAGATGCATTGAATCAAGATCATTAAAATGACTGGTTTGCATAAAGTAGTCTGTATTCATGGCATTCAGCAGGATCATTGCCTCAGACATGACACTAAAAAATATCGGTTAAGTAAAACTTAGTTTAAAAAATATCTGAAACAGAAGAAGAAAAATAGCATGCATATATTTCTGAGAGAAATGCTTGCAATTTGGGAGGACAAGTCTTCCAATGTTTAAGGATGGATATGATAGAAGTTAGAGGATGCCTTTATATATACAGAAGTTATAATCAGGAGCAATGAAAGGAAGCTACAGAGAGACAGATTTTAGACCAACAGTAACAAGAGTTCTTTACTTCTATTGCCATAAACCAGATTAGCTCTCTTAAATAGCGAGGTGATAGTCATCAGTTATAAATCTTATAGGCATGGTTCCTGAATTTGGTAAAGTTTAGAAGAGATTACTAATCAGATTCAATTTGTTTCCTAGACTATGAGTTTATATTATCCATATAGCACATTCTAATCAAATTACCTTTGTTATTTATAAAAATCAATTTAAGGTAATGTGCAAGATTTTTGACCTTTTCCCATGCCAAAAATATCTTAGTAGAGAGAGAGATCCATGTTAATCACAATGTGTTATGAATGATTTTGGACTTCCCAATAGGTATTCTTTCTGTAAAATTTTATTCGGCTCTCCAAAATGATATACATAGTATGTCTTAACATTCATATTTATCCTGCTAGAGAACATGAGGATTCTTCAGATGACTCATCTTATTTTGACAGTTATTATTTTTTATTTATCTTTTATGGACCCATTGGCCATAATCAAAATTTTATGAAATCTGAATGTCAGAGTTGCCTGTGGATTTATTTAGAGTAAGAGTAAAGAAAAAATGTATTGTGGAGCTGAAGAATATATTAGCTCATGCTATATCTGAAGGAGAAGGTACAAATTAAAAAAAATTATTTTAGCCAAATACCTCTCTGAGCTCAACTGATTCTTATTGAAAGGCAAGTTGGCAAGTTTCAGGAAATTTTGAATCAAATTGTAGTGTCTACTTCACTAAGGTGGAAGTAGGGTTCTTATTTTATTACATATGGTACTTCCTCTGCCCTACTCTTCATCTTCTGTTAGAAAATTGGAATGCCTACAGTCTGTGGCAGAGCCTCCACACTAAGTAGACCACCCTTTAGAAACAACAATTTAATTCAACCCTTGGCTGATGTTAGTTACTTTCAGCAGCTGAATCTGGAAAAAAATCATTTTAAAGACAGGACAGCAGTGGAGACTTTGAATATTTCTGAAAGAAAAGAAAAGAAAGAAAGAAAGAAAGGAAGGAAGGAAGGAAGGAAGGAAGGAAGGAAGGAAGGAAGGAAGGAAGGAAGGAAGGAAGGAAGGAAAGAAAGAAAGGAAGGAAGGAAGGAAGGAAGGAAGGAAGGAAGGAAGGAAGGAAGGAAGAAGAGTTACATTAGAATCCCGCTGGCATGCTTCCTGAAATAGGTACCATCTTTTTCATGGACTAAATGTTGTTTTCATTACTCTCTGTTATTAACACTAAGAGCTCCACTGCTCATTGTTGAGGTAGGATTTAAGAGGAAATGTGCTCCCAAATAAAAGAGAAGAGGGCTTTAAGCAAACTAAGTCAAGGGCTTATCTGAGCTTCTCTGGTGTTTAAACAAGATTTGCTTAAAACTAAATATAAGATTTGTTTTCCAAAGTCCAGATTTGTTGCCTGCAAATATAAATCTCATGATACTTGCATGCTATTTTTAAGATTTATTGTCACATGGGTATCTTTCATATATTATAATCTTTTTTTTAATTAACACATTTTTACATATATAAATTATTTTCCAAAGGAAATTTTTACCATTGCTGCCAAGTTAAATAAGTCATTCCCAGCTAATAAAAGATGTAGAAGCTCAGGCTGGTGGTTCCTTTGGTAAAAACATGCCCTCAAAGACTTGTAGATTGGTACACTAGTCTATCACTCAGTTCCACGAGACCATAACATCACTTAAAAGGAATTTTTATGCATATCAATTCTTCTTGTTAAGAAACAGCTCTTGGCTTGATTCTGGACTGGGAGCTGATAGAATTAAATCTCTATCCTTGGAAGACTGCATGACTATGAGAACTGAACTGAAAATTATCTATTCTGCCAAACCATGAATTTCGAGGTGCTAAGATGAAGTGGTATATGTAGCATATGAGCTACATATGAGCAGGTTTGGAAAACATAAATTCTTCCATGAGGATGTGGCCTCTTCTCAGGACAAACTCTCTGTATTGTGTTGCCTCTTCTCCCACCCATACTTATGAATTCACAGAGAATCTTCTCTCCAGATCCAGTGATAAAAGAAAACACATTGATTTACTGCTGTTACTGCATTACTGCCTGAATCAGCGGATGCCCAGGAAGACAGGAAACCTTTTGTGTGGAAAAAGTTTTAAAGAGCACAGCTCAGGTTTGAGTTTAAATGGAAGGAGGTATGAGCCAGGCAGGGATCTAAATGCTGGGCTTATCTAAGTGTTCATTACAATCAACAGGGCCTTTGAAAAAGCTGAAATTGAGAGATTGCCAAGTACAAATTTCTGTCCCTCCTCTGGTGGCTGGACTCCCAAGAGCAGATGTGAAGTCAGGGCCCATGGTCACCAAATATGTTTTGTGCATCCAGTTTAATTTTCGTATTAACTACCTGTTAACATCCACTTTGCTTGTGTTTTCCTGATGAAATGCTAACATATGTCACAACAAAGAAACCCTCGTCCATAGAACTTTGTTTCTAGCTCACTTCTCTGCTCTCTGAAGTTGGCGAACTCCTCTGCACTGCATCTCAGAGTCTAGTGTCCTGGGATTGATCTGGTTTTGCTGCTTCATGACATCATCCAGCCCAGGAAACCAGAGAGAGCTCCCCAGATGTTTTAGCTATTAAGCCCAGAAATGATAGGGGTCCCTTCTCACAGGCCAGTACTATTTAGTTGGAAAATACAGAGCTGTGCACAGGTATAGAACCCAGCGTTGAACCATCATTACAAGTAGTCACAGCTCAAATGGTACACAATCCCCATTCTTACTATCCATGCATAACGAATACATTAAAACAAAATGTTATAGCTCACAGAGGTAGAACATGGATCAGTATATTAAAACAGTATAGTGAAAAACCAAACATTTGTATGAATTTGAGTTTCTTGGAACACTTAAAAAAAGAGAATTTTCTTTTTGAAATAGGAAAGTGACAGAGACATTACAATCCTTTCAATCTATCCCTGGAACAAATTGGGAAAATTAAACAATATGAAAGCAAGTATCCTTTTGATGGACTTTTATGTAAGATATTTAAACTATGTATGTGTCATAGACTACATATCCTGACTGGGTCCTGACAAGTATAACATGAAATAATGTGTTTGAAAAGTAGTATTTTACTTTAGGAATATTAAGAAGTAACTGGATTGAGAAAAAAAGAAAAAGGAAAAGAGACTCACAGACATGGACCAACAGTGTGGTGACCGAGGTAGGGGAGCGGGGAATAAGGGGACTAAATAACGATGGGAAAAAAATTAAAAATATATACGGATGATTGAAAATAAAATATTAAAATTAAAAAAGAAGCATCAGTGAATAGTTCTAGATCTCACATAGAGTCTATAACTAATTTACCTTAAAATACTAAATGTAACATGACCTTGGTTCTGTTTCCACTGTCCTCCCTGTCCCTCTCATTCACCTTGCCACCTCTCCACCCCACCCCCAATATCCCACACATGTGCTGCCTTTGGATTCCTTAGGATCTCTTAGGTTAAACGTATAGTTTAGGTGCTGATACTCAAGCGGGATTTATTATTTAACAACAGTCATTAATGCCAACATTTCTGAGTTGAAAAAGGATTTTGTGTTTTTTCAGACTCAATGAGTACACTAATGCTTTGCCTTCTCAGAGATCAGTCACCCCTCCGTTCTCCCCCCAACATTAATCCATCCCCAGCATCGCTCCCTCATCACCTGTATAACTTCATAGATTTCTTTTAAGTGGCAGCTGTATTTGACTCTTCTGTTGGTCAAAAAATAACTTTTTTTTTTTTTTTCTTTCTGGGTCATTGGGAAAAAGGGAGTTAAATGTGTATAACAAAAAGCTTTATATTGTGACTACGTAGGTTGTAAATTTCTCTTTGGACGCTGAAAAGCTATTCTGTTTGAGACAAAAGCAAGAAATAAATTTACCTATTTTTTTAATCAGAGTAGAAAAATAATTCTTATCAACCAGGAATCTTGTTGTTTTTACATGGTATTGTTATTTCCAAATGAGAACAGAGATTTCAGGTTCATTGTTCACAGTGAAACTGAGGATCCTTATGACTTTGATTGAATTTAGTTTAAATCCTAACTCTAGAAATAGTATATATATATATGCCTATATTCCTCACAGAACTAAGTCTCCCCCCACAACACACACACACACAAATAATCAGCACCCCATAAACAACTGAAGACAGTAGCCCAGACCTAATAGTCACATGGTCTGAAACTGTGGCAGGCTAAAGATAACATCTTGACTTAAGTTATGTTTCAGCTCCTGAACCCTCAGGAGAAATGACCCCTGGCTATTTTCCCATGAGACCAGACAGAGGGACACAGAACAGACATTAGAGCTGTCCTCAAGACCTAAAGAAATAATTCACCACACTTACCTCACCTCTGACCAATCAGCTCCCAACATGATCCTGAACCCCCAACCCACAGTGTCCTGTGATTTTTTCTGATATAATTTGTAATCTGCACACGACCAGTGAGTTCAAGTTTTTGAGCATTAGCTGCCCATTCTCCTGGGTGGTGCCATTCATAATAAAATAGCCAATATTTTTCCACTGCAGTTCTCAGGGTCTAGTGTTTGGCTCTGCTAGAGCCAGGTAGATGAATTTTTTCTGTTCTATAATAAAAAAATGAAGAAAAAACTCATTGCCTTCAGAAAAAAATAAGCAAAAATAGAAGTTTATTTAACTGGTGAATTCAAACAATTGAAATTGGTAGTAATAATTATTGATAAAATATAATCATAATAATCATCAAAGTCCTGGCTATAAGACTTTTTTTAGAGTAGATTTGTTAGTCATGAGTTTAATTAATATTGTTAAAATTAGAAGCACATCAACTTCTGTCTGTAAATTATTTTTTATATAGCCAATTGTATGGTAATAAAAGGAAATTATGATCTTTACTATAGAATGTACTATGTTTATGTTCATAAAACTCAGTGTAATTCAGAAATCCATTACACATACAGCTTTCTATGTACCGTGTCAGACTGTAGATGTAAAAAATAATAATATTATATATCCATTTTTAAAGTCAAAAACGTTTTTTCAAAACCAGATTTGGAAAAGATTTGGGAATTTTTTCTCTTTTATTCCTTTTTCCACTTTCTTTTCTTTTTTTATTTTCATCTTAGCACATCCTAATAAAGAATGAAAGCATGCTTATTGGCTATTAATTTACTGAATAGACTTTTCTTTCTTATGTTTCATTTAAGAACAATAAATAACCATACTTATACTAAAAAGAAAAGAAAAGAATACTGAAGTTAGCTCATTAAACAGTACACTGAAATTTGTTAAATTCTGATAAGATTCTTGTTATCTAATTAGGTTAAATTTTTTTCAATTATTTTGAAAATGTGTTTCAAGATTCTGTATAATTTAACCTCTAAGAGTAATAGAGACCAGTGAAACATTGAACAAATGATGATGTTACTTAGCAAAGATCCTGGCTTTCCAGGGAAGGTAAGCCATTCGCCAGTGAACTAAAAGAGCAGAGGTTAATTAAACCTTTAGTTCAGAAAAAAAAAGGGGGGGGGGGAGATTTACAGTGTTAATTTACTCACCCAGGTTATCTCTTTCTGGACTGGTATTGAGTCCTTAGTCAGCTACTCAAAAAGTCAGAAATATAGTATCCATGACACCATTTACTGATTTATTCAAGTGGAGCTTAAATAAAACACCTTCCTCGTGTGAGATTCTAATTTGCAGCTTGTGTTCAAAGAATCTTACCAAGAGTAAAACCATGTCCCCTCCATTCAACTCTTACCTATTTGCAAGGCAAAAGTTGATGATGAAGAAAAAATTAGAAGAAACTAGTTTCTCCTGTCCACAATCACTGGAATAATTTTGCAAAGTATGAGCTAAAGATAAAGATCTTCCATTAAAAAATAAATAGGCCCTGGCTGGTGAGGCTCAGTGGCTTGACCATCGGCCTGCGAACCAAGTGTCGCTGGTTCGATTCCCAGTCAGGGCACATAAATACGTTGCATGTCAGGTCCTCAGTTGGGGCGCCAGTGAGAGGCAACCACACAGTGATGTTTCTCTCCCTCTCTTTCTCCTTTCCCCTCTCTCTAAAAATAAATAGATAAATAAATAAAACAAACAAATAAATTATAAAAAAATGAAAATAAAATAAATAAAATAAATAGACATTGATGATGCTTCTGTACAGACGGGAATAAGCAGTTTAGGACAGAACCCACAAATTGACAAAAAGCTATGACTTTTGGCTCTACCTCATCTTCATATAAAACCAATAAAAACTTTTGGAATTACAGAATTAAGACATCTAGCCCAGCCACCAATCTTGACAAGTATGAGGTACAGCATTCCCTCACTTATCACGGGTATTACGTTCTAGACCTCCCCACGAAGTAGGAACCTTACATTTATTCTACAGTCTTAAACCTACGTAACATTAACAACATACGTATACAGTACCGCAAAATCCCGTGATATAGCGAAGAATCTGCGATAAATAATTAAATTAATATTTTTTTAAATCCCGCGATACGGTGAGGCCATGATAAGTGAACCGCGATATAGTGAGGGACTACTGTACTTCCTAGTTCCCTTACAATATCTGTTATCACTGTGACTCTTTAGTCAGCTTCCGAAACTACAATTAATAACGTAGTTTATACATAGCTCTGATATTTAGCAAGATCTTCCTGTTTTTAAAAATATGTTCTCTAATATATATATATATACATATATACACACATATATACTTCTCATATATAGCAATTTTTACCTAAATTTATCCTTAAATACAGAATAAAACTAATCATTGACAAAAATAATTATGTGTTATAGTATGAAACAGAGCAGCAATTTCAGAAGCACAAGTATCAAATAAAGTACTTGCAAGAATTTTTTTTTTACTTTTCGTTACCTGTAATATGGGATCCACATTTATGAAATTAAATGCTATGACTTTCCTTGCTAATCTAGCTGATTTTGGAATTTTGGCAACATTCTATAGCATAAGGTAAATATAGAGCAATATATCCATAAAGAGAAAGTAAAACAATTTATACAATATTCAGGATTTTATGAAATTAGTAGAAGTTATGTCAGATAACTGCAAAGCCAGTTGCAAGGAAGTGATGAAAATGAACTGGTGGCTGTTACATAAAGACATTTAAATTAAACTGTGATATAATTTGATAGGAAAAATTGTGCAAAATATTCGACATGATTTGCTTTTAAAGATTATATTATGCTAAATGAGAAAGACAAATGCCATATGTTTTCACTAATATGTGGAATCTGACAAACAAGATAAACCAACAAATAAACTGGAAGCAGACTCATAGACACAGAGAAGAGACTGCAGCTGTCAGAGAGGAGGAGAATGAGGGCTGGTTGGAAAGGTGAAGAGATTTAGCAATAATAACAACAGCAACGACAGAGATAACGGTATGGTGATTGCTGGAAGAGAGGGTGGAGGAGCTGGAAGAGGGTAAAGGAGTGATAAATGGTGGCGGACAGAGACTCGACTTTGAGTGGTGAGTGCACGACGCAGTGTGCAGATGATGTATTCTAGAATTGTATACCTGAAACATGTATGGTTTATGGTTTTATTAACCAATGTCAGCCCAATAAATTCAATTAAAATTTTTACTTACTTCAAATTATAGCTAATATATTGACTCTTATTTTTAAGTTACTATTTTCTAGATAAATTCTGCAACAAACTTTTTTAAATAAGCCAATATAAGAATACTACAAAATAATTATTATAATTTTTATATGTACCTATCCACAATTAATTAATAATTTTATGTATAAAAAAATTTTAAGCCCTGGTTGGTGTGGCTTAGAAGATCGAGCGCCAGCCTGAAAACCAAAGAGTTGCCAGTTGGATTCCCAGTCAGGGCACTTGCCCGGGTTGTGGGCCAGGCCCCCAGTTGGGGGTGCAAGAGGCAACTACACATTAGTGTTTCCCTCCCTCTCTTTCTCCTTTCCTCCCTCTCTCTCTAAAAATAAATAAATAAAATCTTTTAAAAAGAGCTTTTTATTTTTTTCAATGTAGATATTTATTTTCCAGATAAAATTTCATATTAAATCCTAGCACGGTAAAAGTAAACTCCTTCGTTTAAATGTAACAAAATCTGAGTGTCATGATCTTAAGCCATAGGAGTTCATGGCACATAGTTTGAAAATAAATTAACAATATTCAATTATGTGGACTTTTTATTGTTGAGCATTGTTTTTAAAATATTGATACTATTTTCAAAGAGTTAATGAACACCTTTTTCTCACTCAATATTTGTACATTACTCTTATTATAGTCTATGCATAAACTAAAAATTTTTAAAAAAACGACGATTCTGATAATATGTGATATTTTTGAGGGCTTTGAATATATACAGATGGCCCTTTGTATCTGCAGATTCAACAATCCCAAATTGAACACTTCTGGGGGGAAAAATTACGTTGTTGCTAATGTGTGTTATGTGTATAGGATTACAATTGTTGCATCTATACCTAACATGTACAGACCTTTTTTCCTTGCCATTAGCCCTTAAGCAATACATTATCACCACTCTTTACATAGCACTTATATTATGTTAGAAAATATAAGTAACTTAGAGATGATTTAAAGAGTACAGAAGGATGTGCATAGGTTATGTACAAATACAACATCATTTATATAAGGAGCTTTTGAGCACCAGTAATGTTGATATCCATGGGTCTCCTGAAAATAATCTTTCCAAAATACTGATGGAGGGCTCTATACCAAATTACATCCAGCATAACTTTTTAAAAATATGTCTAACAACTTGTGTTTTATTGAGCTGTTTTTGTTTTACTGCTGTCTGTATTGTCTGAAAGTGTTCATTATTTTCACTCCTGACAGTTCTTCCATTACAACATTTCTTTTTTTCTTTGAGGTAAGATATTATCCTTTGTTATTTTTATTTTTTCTGTATTTTTATTTTTATTGCATTTTTTCCATTATTATTTAGCCCCCATAGGCCCCCTCCACCCCAACCCCCTGCAATCACCACACTATTGCTCACATCCATGAGTCCTTTTTCCTTTTTGCTCAGGCCCTCCACCCCCTAACCTGCTCCCACCATAGCTGTCTCAGACAGTGGAAAGATATACATCATAATGGCACATGGCACACCCATATTAGAACATAAGCTTGATAACATCAGTAAATTAGCTTATCGTATTCACCTTTTTATCTCCAAAAAAGATATAGCAGGGCTTTGCTTTCTACATGGTTGGTAATTAAGAAATGCTTAAATAATGAAAGCTGAAAACAGAAGTTTGAATGAGTAATGAAGCTGCTTGCTTAGAAAAGTTAACATGCTCATTAAAGATCAAAACAACAATGCAAAAAGAGAGTTAGCATGATTAGCACCAGTCATGTGATTAGCAATATCTCTTAATCAAGTGAGCCAACCAACTATACATGTGATCTGTTAAATTATTGCCTTAAAAATATATGACAACACCGTTACTCCAAAGACACAAGTCGCAGCATAAAAACTGTTACTTTAAATATAATAGTATGCATACACATTTTAAGATAGCACTGGGGCGGAGGGGCAACTGAGGCATAATTGTTACCTACACCCAAAAGTTTCCTTGCATCCTTAAAGAGGCTAATCAGTTTGACTTACTCATAAGTAGTGCTTAATAATGTCATTTTATTGTTATTTGAATCAAAAAATATTTGGTGAAAAATATAAAATTCAGTATCCAGATTACAAAACATACCTGTAAGATAATATTTTAGATTATATTACCAGAATTATGTCCCTATCCTCTCAACTGAGGTAACTTACATATACACAGTAGAGTTCTAAAACCACTAACAGAAATCCGTCTTTGTCTATATAAGATGTACATCAAACTTTAATGTATCAATAGACAAAAATATGCTTTAGACATAGAGTTGATTTTATTACTCTGTTTCTGTAAATGTCTTTTTAAAAGATTTTTTAAATTAATTAATTAATTTTTTGACAAAAAATTACTTTTTTTTGTTTTTTCAACTACAGTTGCCCCATTTCCCCCCATTGCTCCCCCCACCCAGCCCACCCCTTCTCCCTCAATCATAGCCTCCCATTGTCCATGTCCATGAGTCATTTATACACGTTCTTTAACTAAACCCTTCCCTTACTTATCCCCCTCCCCCATCCCCCCTAATAACTGTTATTCTGTTCCTTGTTCTAGTTAGTTCATTTGTTTGTGTTGTTTCATAGTCTCCTGTATTAGGTGAGATCATATGGTATTTTTCTTTCATTGCCTGGTTTTTTAAAATATTTTATTTATTTATTTTTAGAGAGAGGGGAAGAGAGGGAGAAAGAGAGGGAGAGAAACATCAATGTGTGGTTGCCTCTCATGTGCCCCCCAACTGGGGACCTGGCCCACAACCCAGGCATGTGCTCTGACTGGGAATCAAACTGGTGACCCTTTGGTTTGCAGGTCAGCACTCAATCTACTGAGCCACACTGGCCAGGGCTGTTTCTTTACACATTTGATCTTAGCCAAAAGGCCGAGAAGCGATAGGGCTGTTTCTTTAAATCTTTTTTAAAACAAGCCAATTGATCTCTGATATTTTTGAAACTCCACAAGCTAAAAACTCTTCTGCTATTATTATTTTTAATATTAACATATTGTTATATTCTTGAACAAAAATTTTTAAACACAAATATCCAGGAAAAAACCCTTGAACTATTTTAAGACTATGTTTCATGTAATAAGACACTCCATTAAAAGCCTTGGTGTCTCTGTGTCAGTTTCAACTCATGGCACTACACAGTATCATATGCTTGGATATTTTACTTATTACTCTTATACCCCCTTGACTTAAATATTCTCCACTTTGGATCTTGAACTCATGCATTGATTCAGAATTGATGACTCTTTCTTTGTGTCATCCTTAGAGAGTTGGTATGCCTATTATTGTACTCACAACACTGCCATGCATGCATTTGCTTGTGTGTATCTCCTAATTAGATTTCTTTATATTTGAAGATTTCTTTATCACAGTGTCCGCAGTCTATGGCATAGTATCTGAATCACAGTGGAAGGTCATTTAGTGATAAATGATTTGCCTTAAATATTAATGACTAAAATGAGTACTTAAGCTATTCATGGATTAAGCAATTGTATAACTGAATTAAAACATCAGAAACATCATAAAATATAACAGTCACCAAATTTTCTGTACATCTCGTTTTTTCACTATTCCTATGGCAATTAACTGTCTCAAGAATTTTAGCAAATTTACATATACTGACTGCAACAAACTGTCCTCAGTGATTTAATTTTATATAAATTCTGTTGGCACTGTACATGAATTTTTGGTCTGTTTTGTTAGTTAGTCTACCTCACCAAACTCAAGTTAAATATATGTTATCAACAACAGTGGTATTTTATATTGATTCTAGTATTTTGTAACATATTATTAGTTAAAGTCAGTAGTTCACTGTCTTGTGAGACATCACAAACAGATCAAACAGATCAGGGAAAATGTCTGTTTTCACCTGGGATCTGATAGCAATCCCTAGCATATAGTCTTTCCCAGCTTTTCACTATAATTCCCCATAAAGACAAATAAGAAAGCTCGAAGTTTAAACATTTAAAACTAAGATACACCTATAATTAGTTGGAAGGCTCCATTAATAAGATGAACAGGCCTGTTTCGAAAAGAAAAGTATAGCATCGAATATAATCTATAAAATGTAATGAAAAAATATTTTTAAAAAAGTCACCTATCTTTAAAATGCAACTGTTTACCTAAAAGTAGGTAGGTAGAAGGACACTTAGTACCCCCTGAGGTATTAATAGCTAGTCTAGAGAGTTCAGTAAGTAACACAGCAGAAAAGTGGTTATACTGGCAGATGAAGTTGTGTTTTAGGTAAGGAAAGACAGAGGCAGAACTAGACCTAGTAGTCCTGAATGTTACTAATAACAGAGAAGGAAGCAATGCATTTCAAGAAACAGAAATGAACATGATCTTAGGAGTAGGTGCTACCTTGGTACAAAAGTACTGCATTTATTGAATATCCACCAGGCCAATGGGGATAAGAAAACAGCAAGTATAACAGGAATCCCCAGAGATGCTTTTCGAAAGACACATGCTTGACCTCTACCCCAGTTCTCTAATTTTAGATACAATTTCCAAAATGTTGTAGTGAATAGGAATCACTGAGGCAAGAGCCTATGTAAAATACAGAGCTCCAGAATCCATATTCAGAAAATTTTCTTTCATTAAGTCTGGCATAGATTTAAGAGTTTGAATCATATAAATTAAAATATTTATTAAGCATTCACTATGTTCCAGACACAGATTTAAGGATTCTCCACCCTCATGAAGCCCACTCTAGTGGGATGCTAGAAAGAACTCGAAACAACAAATAAAACAAATTATATACTGTTACCAGTTCATAAAGTTGTTGGGTTTTTTTTTGTTTTTGTTTTTTAAGTAACAGTATAAGAGGGTAATGAAGGGCTGAAAAAGTCAAAGAAGTAAAAGTTACGATGAAAAATACTGTGGTTATTAGATCTCATTGAGAAGTAGCATTTGGGCAATTTGAACAACATATTCTAGTTATGCAAAAAACAAGTGGTCATGGAAGACACTTTGTGGAGGTGGAAGAGGGTAATTATTTTGTTTTTAACCAGGAAATTCTCATAAGCTTCTCTCTTCTCTCAACTTTTACTCACCTACCTCAAAACTCTGAAGATGTTATAATTTCATGAGAAAGTCAAACAATAATTAATTTTACAAAAGACAGAGTGAAAAATTCTAACAAAAATGTTTCATATAGAGATTTACATTCTTGGGTTTCTGGTTTTTCTATCTGGTTTCACTCTCTTGTTGTTACTGAGATCCATATATATAGAAGAATAATGATTGTATAAGCAGCAAATTTTTTTAAAGATTAATGATGGAAATATGTATTATATATTTTTCTCTGTGGTGTTTGCATATCTCAATATTTTCTCAATGTGTCTGTTTTATTCCATACATTTTCTAAAAAATGTCTACCTACTCTATTATTTATTCAACTTCACTAATTATGCATAATGTTGCATGAAAATAGAGCATCTACAAGAGAAAATAGATGGAATAAATGTTCAGATATATCATTCCACTCTTATACATTCTATGCATGCTAGTATGGGAAAAATATTAGATTGTGCTATATTTTTAATAAGTTATTCAAGGTCAATTTAGTGAAATTGCAAAAAAAAATGCAATATTATTGTGAATTGTTGACAACAAGGCCCTTTCACTTTTCTTACATAGCTCAATCATTAATTGACCAAACTTTACAGATGAAAAACGGCTTTTCATCTTAAGGGTCTCAGTACCAAGCTCTCCCCTCTTCCACGTTCGTGTAATGGGATCACCCAGGTGCCAGTGTGTGTGCCAAGTGCATCAGTTTACTCTCATTTATGAGTCCCTACATTTGGAAACTATTCATTTGTCCAATGCACACACTTTGATTAACTAAAATCTGTGATTGCACCCTTAGAATACAACTTTAAACTGATAATGATACTATAAATTGATTTTATAATACATTGTAGCATCAGAAACTCTAAGGTATGTAACAACAATAATAGCAACTCAATTGTATCAATAACAATAAGAATTACAAATCTAGTTATGCAGAATTATGCTCCTGCTTTACATGCTAATTCATAAACTCACTGAATTTTTATTTTTAATCCCAAACTATCCTTATTTCTTCAGACATTAATTAAAACACATTACCCTTTGAAAATGGAAAAGTTCTGTACATTGATAAAACGAGGTGGTGGTCTGTGGCCAGTTCTAGGTGAACAGGTTCCATGTTCTTAACATTTGCCATGATGATGGGCATTAACAGGTTCCTGGGCTGGCAGCACAGTCAGGCAAAGGAAAAATTATGTGAGATAAGTATGTGAACTTCCATCTCTACCAGAACTGGACACCTGTTGCTTAGGCTTGGGAGTGTGAGTAGGGTAGAGGAACAAGTCCCACTGTGCAGGGCCTGTACCTAGAGAGGCATTTTTTTGTTAGCCTTCTCACTTGAGAGCTCCAAGTTTGTGCTTGAAAGTTGTACAATGGTAAGGCTGCATTCAGAAAGTTGAAATCAATGTATCTCTTCACTGCATTAAAAAATGACACCAATTTGGCAGTGATAAATATTGATGGATACGCTATTTCATTATATAAAATTTCAGAATTCTTACAGCACGTACTAATGAAAAAGAAAGCACATGCATTTAGTCCAAGTAAAAGCCACACTTAGAGATAGTAACGGTGCCCTAGATATAAGCAATACACATACGTTTCATCCTCTTTTTCAAAACTGATTTTTTTCTGGAGAATAGAAGTACTGACTCTTGTCATAAATACAGGTGGGTTGCTATCTGGGCCAGTGCCTTGCTCTTTTCCCTCTGTGAAAGCATCTCTCTGGATCCATATTTTCATATGATTTAAACTGAATTATGAAAGCTTAAAAACTAAAACATTGGAACTAGAAAAAATGTTAATAATAATCTACATGGTACTGCATGTATCAATAGGCCTATATGATAATGTAGTTCAAGTTACCACAACTGACTGTGACATTTGACCTAAAAAAGGAAAGAAGTAGATGAGAGAGTATAAAAATGTGGTGGGACCAATGGCTCTGAGTTCCAATGAAATTGAGGAAGAAAAAGAAATCTCAAAAGATAGAATGGATATAATGATCCAAAGATGGGATTCTGAAAATGAAATTATAATGAAGACATATAATAGCAAGAAGGAGTATTCAAGGAAATGAGGGGAGCTAAAACCACCAGAAATGTTGAAAATACAAAACTGATCAAATCAATAATGGATGAACAAAGATTTACCTGAAATATTGCCAAGAGAAAGATGATCCAATAAGTCATTATTGAAAATAGAAGAGAGAAAACAATAAAACCATAAGGTTATAATCTCCTATTCAATACATGTAACTTTTATCTGTTATATTCTGTGAAATATAACAGAATATAACTATACAATTGTTTTTTATTCCTAACAGAGTGCACAGTTTCTTATCCCTTGATAACAAACATCTTTATTTCTGCCTCTGAGCTCTCTCCATGCCATTTTCTTTTTCTTGTATACTTCCTTATCTCTGTAATTTCATATCTCTCAACTTAATTATAAAACAGCCCTACATTCTAGGAGATTTTTCCAGATAAACTCTACTATGTTCTGAACTTTTATTTTCTCCTCAATGTTTTGACATTTGCCCATGATTTTTTATTGCATAAACTTGACACATATTGAGAGTTCTTTCAATGCTAATTTTATGCATATTTAATTTATCAAACTACACATAAGCAAGAACTGTGTATATGAAAGTATATAAAATATAAATTGTAGATAGATGATGGTTATAGTGTACTAAGACTGGGTATATATATTCACCACTTTATTTAAAATATTTTATAGTAGCTGATTTTATTTGTATTTTTTTCACTGCAAAAAAAAAAAAAAGGATGTATACCTGTCTTATACTTATTAGACAGGTTGCTTTTGTCATGTTGTAACAGATAGCCAGATGAAAGAATTATGAGTTAATAAAAATAAAATGTTTTGAACAGTACCTGGCATACAGTAAGTGTTGAATAAATATTAATTTACTTTATTATCTTTATATTAAAAATATATGCAGAATATAAAACAAGCTAACTGGAAATGAGGAAATGAGGCCAAAAATAAAATAATATCTTCCCAGGAAGTTCAGAAACAATAAGCAAGAATTTTTGGGAAATATAAAAATATGACTTTCCTTCTCCTATATATGACTTAAATAAATGTTCTCTTTTGGTAATATAATTTGATGCAATGTGCTAATTGCATAAATTATTGAGTTATACAGCTATTCATGTAACTTGGCTTATTCTAAACCCCTAATTCCTAATCTATAAATTGAATATAGGTAACAGTACTTACCTCATAGAATTTTAGCAATAATTGAATAAGGAAAGTTATATAATATGCAATGAAAAATTTCTTTTTTTTTCATTATTATTATCATCATAATTATTTATGAGTTGGGGTATAAAGAGAAACAAATAGTAAGCTAAGATATATCCAGCACTTATTATCATATATACCTATCACTACAATGATCACAGGTAATAAAAGTGTACATAATACTATCTCTATATATTAAATTCTATATGAAATGACAGTCTGAGTGTGACTTCACTACTGGTGAAGAACTTTTAAATATCTTTACACAGAAAATCATCTCCTCCTGAGTTCCCTAGAAGCTTCCACCCCTTATGTTGGCCAAATAAACCTGAACTTTCTTGCTCTAACCTAAAGGTGCTTCTTAGAGTCACATGAGTTTGCCTCCCTTAATACAAAGATCAGTATGAAGTCTAAATTCAATTAAACAGTTATAAAATAGGGTGAAGAAAATTTTTATAGGGTCAAACTTACCCTTGTGTGCTGCTTATTTGGTTAAGTTCTAGGTTTTCATTTTGGTAAACCAACCAAGAGCAGGAGGTTTGTTTAATGCCATGAACTCACTCAGAATGGCGAGATGCTAACATGCTGGAACCAACAATGGTTTCCCAGGTCTCAGGTCACCTCACCCTAAGGAATCGTCGTCGGCAGCCGTCCGTCTCGAGAGACGATGGTGTAGCTTCTTAAGAGTCTATCTGCACCGCCGAGAATGGCTGTGCAGTCCGACTCGGGAGTGACATGGTATCTGTCTCCTCCCGTGTTGAATCGACATCTTGCGATGACGCTGAAGCTACAGAGCCTGGGCAGGGTAATATGGAGGGTCTGCTGTTGCCCATGCAGCAGACCCCCCCTCTCTTCGCAGCTGAAGGATCCAAGGGAAAGACGGAGTCAATACAGCTTGGGTTCAGGTGCGCCGCAGGAGTTGCCGGTGTTGACTACAACGTCAAACCGCCTTAGGGACTCCGGCTCCGGATTTTCTGTCAGGGTTTACTCCCTTAGCCTTTCCCCTGAAGAGGTATGCCGCAAGGCAGCGGAGGTTTTTTGGAGTCAGAGTTTTCCTTCTCTGATAATACATTTTCATTAATTGGAACAGCCAAGTGAACTGCCCTGCACAATTTAAACTTGTAGCTCTTTGGCTTTTGTTTCATCCAGTAAAGCATTTGTGTAAGAAAATGATGGGGTTGGTATAAAGATCCTCATTTGGGCAAGTCATTTGTGGCCTTGCATGTCAGCATAAAGGGTTTGAGTGTTATTCTAAAAAAAAATGAGATGCTATTCAGGAAGAGGAAGAGGCATATGTAGGAAGAATGGTCTAACATACAATATTTTGCAGAGGGGAGATTTGCAAGCACAAAACCAGGTAGAAGAAAATGCAATAGTCATGACAAATGACTGCAATCAATATAGCATTTTGGAAATATAGCAAAATAGTCAAGCATCTGAAATTTTACAAAGGGAAAGTAATAGGCCTTGGTAGAGAAATAAAGCACCGGAGAAAGAAATACATCTCTAAGGTTTTAAGCCTGTATGACTACAAGAAATGTAGTCTCTTTGGCAAACACAAGAAATAAGGCAGGGAAATGGTCTTGAGGTCAAATAATTTATAGTTTTAAAATGCTGTGTAAAATAAGGTAACAGAATATCAATAAGAAACATGTCTGCACAGAAATGAAAGCCTAGAACTTAGAAGAAAAGACCGAGCTGAGGCGGATTTGGGAGACATTTATAGAGACAGATAATCAAACAATCTAAACAACTTTACTCAACTAAAAGCTTCAGTTTCATTAGAAGTTATGTATCTAAAGCCAAAATGTGTTACTTTGATACTATTCTTAAAATTTTTATAACCTAATTTTTTAAATGGATTACTTCTCATGATAATAAATTATAGTATTATTTATCATTTATTGTAATTCTGTGAAACTTACTTGTATGCATTATATATGGCATGTTTATTAAGCAATACATTACATTCCCAAACAATTTAGGATAACATTATCTAACTACATTATCTAGATGTATGTTTATATATCTTTTATTATGAATGATGGTTCAAATCTTTCATAACAATAGCTATGATATAAATTATAGTAATTTTTCTAACCCTAATTGGTCTATTCATATTTGGGTAATGTGTAAAATATGCAATAATTATATTTTTCCATTATCAAATCAGTGTATTTAATTACACAGCATAATTACCAACCTTACATTATAAAAGTACAAATATGTAAAATCGAAAAACATAAATTCAGGATATGTTTGCATCTCAATTTCAATTTTTCTTTGATGAAGGTTGTGCAAAGTTACATCTATTTGTGTTCATTATTCTGAATCAATACAGCAATTCACACATTAGTCTAGACAAATGTAAATCTGAAACACTCTGTGACTATTAGTTCATAACAGCTGCAAACTGAAAACAAATCCTCACTGATGTACAACTAAATATTATATACCAAAAAATTAAATTGCTTTCTTTTTGGTTTGCTTTCTAAAGTAACTTTGGACAAGTAAACTTACTTCTCTGAATCTCGTTTGCTCTTTGGTAAAAAGTACAATATAAATATATATAAGTAAAAATGATCTAAAAATTACAAAGTGTTGAGATGGATCACCCAGAAATGTCCTATAACTGCGTGTTGTGTCAAAACAATAGAAACAAAACAAAAAAACAAAACAAAACATAAATAAATAACTGCTATTGACCTCATAGGAGGTCACAGAAAGAAACTTTGTTTTAAGTTAGTGATCGTTGCATAGCCATAGACAACAGTGGAGGGACAGCCAGAGGGAAAGAGGTGGAGGTGAGCAAACTGGGGATCACTGGGGGCAGAAAGGGACTTTGCTTTAGGCAATGGGTCCATGATGCATCGTGCAGGTGACAGCTCAATAAATTCAATACTAAAAACATTAACAATGGTTGTTTTGTTTACCTGTCACCTCCTTGTCATTTTTCAACCTACTTTACTCTCGTTAATGCCCCCAATGTTACGTTGAAACTGGTCTAGAATCTAGGCAATGTTGTTCTTATTGCTAAAAATCAATACAGGATACATCTAGAATTCTAATTGTAATTTAAGAAGAGCTACCATATCAAGGGAGAGTTTGGGGAAATCCCAGCCCCTGTCATTTCCTCTATAACTTCCTCCTCAAGTCACAGTAAATGAAAATATATAATCTGGTCCCCTATCTGCCTCTAATCCTATGACTTCAACCCCCTTATTGAAGCTTTCTTAAGTAAAAATTCTGGAGCTGCCACCCAAACCCACCTGTAGAGAAAATGGAGTCAGTCAGGCTCCCTCACCCAAATGTCCAGGCATGAACAGTTTAGAGATACTAGTTAGAGATCTGCATGCACAGAGCACTTGCCGTGATGTAACCAATGATGTCATACTCTGGCACACAGCCGGCTTTGTCTATGCTTAGTATATAGGGGGATGGGACTTTCTGCTGGCACAGATAACCCCAGCCCACAGAATAAAGGCATGTCAGACATCCCCACAGCTCCATGTATTTTATTCCATCTTCCCAAATTCCAGTTGAGCCTGCCTGGCTTTGAATGTTTGCAAAACACCGTCTCCTCCTTCATGTTATGCATATTTTTTCTGTGTTCTCTCTCCCAATTTTCTAGAACATGTATGGCTGCTTTTTCATGGACACTTGCTGATACTCCTCTTTTCTCTGGCATCTGAATGCTGGAAATCATTAGAACTTGACTTTAAGTCTTCCTCTTTCTCAACTATATTGTTTCTATAATTAATCTTATTAATTCCTTGGCTTTCTGCCAGTTATATGATGCTTCTCCTGAAACTTATATATTATAGATAGTATGGAACTAGTTCTTGAATTCCACAATTAAGTTCAACTTCTCATTTGATATTTTCACTTGAAAGCTTACACGAACTTTCATTTATCATTCCCCAAATTTAACAATGTTCTTCAAAACATATAGCAATAATGCCAGTCCAGTCAACTGAAGTCAAAATACTGAGAATCATCCTTACTCATTCACTCTCAATATCTATTCATCAGTGAATTAATTTACGTGTACTATCTAAAAATAATATCTAGTAGAGCTATTTCCCCACTTCTACTGCTGGTTACATTCTCTTCTTCTACTCCTACTTCTTTAATCAATTCCCCGCAGAAAATCAGACGGTATTTTGAAAATACCCAATGTTTATAATAGGCTTCCAACTGTCTTCACATTTTCAAAAGCCCTGGGTTATTACCCCCTGCTTATCTCTCTAGTTTTATCCACTGCCAGTGTTTTGAACTACTTACAGAAATCTTTCTTTTAATTTTTTAAGATACTCATTTCTTTCCTGCTTCAGGGCTTTTTATAAACTATTTTTTTTCATGGAAGCATGTAGCCCACTCACAGACCACATTACTAATTCTTTTCTTTTTATTCTTCCCTAGGTGTCTACTCTTAATTCAGGTACCATCTCGTATCTCCTATAAAAGACCATTCCCAACTATTTATAATTCACATACCTCTTATTATCTCTTGTAAATTTGTATATTTTACTGTGATAATAGCTACAAATTACAATTAAGTATCTATTTGTTCTTTTAATCACTTAGTGTCTCTTTTTACTACTTCATTTGTACCCACGAAAAAAGCAAGGACCCCTATACATCTAACAGTTACTTCCGTGCCTGGTACATTGTACATTCACCTATCAAGTTTATGTAGAAAATAAAGTAAGGAGAATTTTTAATTATAAAATCTAACTAGTAGTAGCTTTCTATATTTGGCAAATTGTCAATAAATAAAATACATTGGTACCTCTAGCTCTAAAGAAACCTAGGCCATTTATATATTCTTACAAATAGTTGTATTTATTTTATTCTTCGCCACAGTATCTTTGTAGTACTTTCATCATCTGTAGCAACCTGTTATCTATATTCCATTATTGCCTTTAATTTATGAATAACAAATCTAAAATTTAGATTAAGTGAATAATTTTTCTAGATAATAGAATTAACAAAGAATAGAACAAGAGATGTTACTAAGTTCTTTGAATTCTGAAAGCAGATAAAAAATATTCCCTCAGATGAATACATTTCAAATAGAAAGTTCTACTCATCTGTACATCATAATTAACTTTGTTATTTCTCCATTCGTCGGCAGCCGTCCGTCTCGAGAGACGATGGTGTAGCTTCTTAAGAGTCTATCTGCACCGCCGAGAATGGTTGTGCAGTCCAACTCGGGAGTGACACGGTATCTGTCTCCTCCTGTGTTGAATCAACATCTTGCGATGACGCTGGAGTGTCCTCTCCAGTGAAGCTGAAGCTACAGAGCCTGGGCAGGGTGATATGGAGGGTCTGCTGTTGCCCATGCAGCAGACCCCCCCTCTCTTCGCAGCTGAAGGGTCCAAGGGAAAGACGGAGTCAATACAGCTTGGCTTCAGGTGCGCCGCAGGAGTTGCCGGTGTTGACTACAACGTCAAACCGCCTTAGGGACTCCGGCTCCGGATTTTCTGTCGGGGTTTACTCCCTTAGCCTTTCCCCTGAAGAGGTATGCCGCAAGGCAGCGGAGGTTTTTTGGAGTCAGAGTTTTCCTTCTCTGATGTACCCTGACTGGAAGATCGAACCAGCGACACTTAGCTCGCAGGCCGACGCTCAATCCACTGAGCCAAACCAGCCAGGGGAGTCCCCTATATTCACAGCAGCACTATTTACAATAGCTAAGTGTTGAAAACAGCCCAAGCACCCATCAGGAGATGAGGGAATTAAAAAACTGTGGTGCATTTACATAATGGAATACTGTCCTACATAGCAGAAAGAAAGAAAGAAGCCCTTCTTTTTGCAACAGCATGGATGGAACTGGAGACTCTTATGCTAAGTGAAATAGGCCAGTCAGTAAAAGACAAATACTATATGACCTCACTTATAACTGGAATCTAATGAACAAAATAAACTAATGAGAAAAAATAGAACCAGAGACATTGAAACAAGGAACAAACTGACAGCTGTATAAGAGTAAAAGGGAGGGGGAAATGTTGGAAGGGAGAGGAAGGGATTAGTCAAAAAGCATGTACGAATGACTCATGGGTATGTGCCTATGGGAGGGTATTGACTGTGGGAGAGAGAAGTGGGCTGGGTAGAGGGGGACAAAAGGGAAAAAACCCCTCTGAGATGACAAATAAAGAGGAATATTTGTAATGTAGTGACTGTGTGATTAATGAAAAATGATATCTAATTATACATGAACTGTTACTACTGTGGCCTTTTTACATCTAATGAATCAGACAAGTTATTTTTTATATGTTTATTGCAGCATTATTTACAATAGCCAACATTTGGAAGCAGCCCAAGCACCCATCAGTAGATGAGTGGGTAAAAAAAGTCAAGTAAAAGACAATGAGGCTGTTAAAAAAAAAAAGTTGTGTTACAGTTACACAATAGAATACTACCTAGGCATAAAAAAGAAGGAAACCTTACCTTCTGTGACAGCATGGATGGACCTGAAAAGTATTATGTTATGTGTAGTCAGTCAGAGAAGAACAGGTACTATATGATATCACTTACATGTGGAATCTACTGTATAAAATAAGGTAACAAACACAATAGAAATGGATTCATAAGTACTGAGAACAGATTGACTGATGTCAGAGGGGAGAGTGGTTGTGGGGCTGGGTGAAAAAAGTACAGGGATTAAGCAAAGATTAAAAAACTCATAGACACACACAACAGCATGGTGATTACCAGAGGAAAATGGGGTGGGGAGGTAAAAGAGGGTAAAGGGAGAATAAAGGGTGAAGGAGACTTGACTTGGGGTGGTGAACACACAATACAATCTAAAGATGATTTATTATAAAATTGTACACCTGAAACACATATAATTTTATTGACCAATGTCATCCCAATAAGTTCAATGAAAATTAAAACAAAAACTTCCACTAACTTTTACTATAAAATTTCAATCAAAGAAATAGCAAATGTATAATTCCTTAAATATATTAATTGTTAATTTTAGGTGCTGCCTTATTTTAAAATAAATTCACTAATATTACATTGTACATTACACATTAAGTGAAACTAAATTGGTAGGCAGTATCTACATGACAAAAATAAAAGCAATATATTAATGTTAATGTGAATAATTATTTCATACATAAGATAGGTCATAAGCACCATTTGTGATTTAATTTTGTATAAATCAAGATGAATATAATGCAATGGTGTTAATAAAAATGATACATAATAATATTGTCATGATTTCAATTAGTTCATTGTTGAGTAGATGATGAAAAGGAGAAAATGGGAGTAATTAGTTCCTGTAGCTCAATAAAGCATATAGAAATGAATGCTTTCATTAATTACTGGAGAAAGTTATGGGGAAAATGTTCTCCTCCTTGGAGAAGATTACATCAAATACTTGTTTTTGATGGGCCAAATAATTATTAGATGCCTTACATCTGTTAAGTGCTATAATTATAAAGTACCTTCCATCTGAACAAAGTGCCCATCTTTATGCTTCCCTCTGTTTTGTATTACATATTTTATTTGCAAAGTCATTGGAAAACCCGAGATAAAAAATAAATTCTCATAAATGCATGTCTTTTCTCTCTCTCAGTGGCCCACAATTTCCCACTTGAACTAATATCTCTTCCCATCCTTTATCATTTACTAAATATTGGACATCTTAAGATAGCTTACTCTTTAAATTCATCTTTTAATTTACTTTTTTTCCATCCCCATATGCAATCAATTTAATTAACAGTTAGTTATATAAAATCTTCAATTTAATTCAGTTCAAAAAATCAATTGAATAATACATGTTTCCAGTACAACATGTCTTATAGAGATCTAAAAATCTTTAAGGAATAGCTCTTATCATCAATGAACAGAATGTATGGAGAACCTACTAGAAGGATACATGAGGAGCAGCAAGAGAATACTGACAGGGCTACACTAGATGCATGGAGGACTGGGAGGGTTGTGGGAATGGTCCACAGAAGTGCTGTTTGAGGTGTGTCTGGAAGGGTAAATTACTTTTCTATGCAGGACAGGTGACAGTCACAACAGTTGGAGGGAAACATCTATAAATGTGAGGGGATAAGTGTAGGAGATAAAACTAGAGATAAGCTAGCCTCAGATTTTACATGAAAAACTAATTTTCTCCTGAGCAGATTGACCTGATTAATTTTTTTTTTGAGGTGATTCTGGTAAAAATTTTAGAGTATGCTAAATTCAAGAGAAAGAAGAAGCAGATAGGAAGCATATGTTTAAAAAAAAAAAAAAAGTCCCAAAAGGAAGAAGTGTATGACAGCCTTACCTTTGTTTACTGTGTGGACTATCATAAAATAATTTTAACGGATCTCTTCATATTTCCACCTTCTACTTCCATGTTGTATGATTTATCATAAAATAATCTTATTTGACATTGCTGCATTTCCCTCTGCTATCACACAGTGTATTTTTACTTTTGTTAAAACCATTATCATTATTTTGTTAAATTGATTTTCATTTTCTCATCACAAAATACACAATCTAATTTTGTAACATAGGTAAATATCAAAAGGCCACATTTTTCTTAACTGTTTATCCCATGTACACATTTGGAAGAGAGAAAGAACCCACTGATAGGCTTTACAGACAAGTTTAGTTGAATATTTTACACCGCCTTTAATTTAGTCCCACAGACAAAACCATACCTATTTTAAACACAAGTAGCCTTACAAGCCTATGTACTGCTAAAGAATGTTCTGAATTACCAGTCATTGGGGAAATATTGAATACCAATGACAGAAATTTAAACCTCAACAGTGTTAACCAAACTGTTTGCATTTTTCTTTTGACTTAACACATTAAGATCTTCAAAGATGCTGACCCTACAAGATTCATTTCTACATTTCTGAATTCAGGTCACTGATGAATTCATTTTTGGTTCTCAAAAAGTGAAGCTAGCACATAAACATTTCAAATTAATATAAACCTCTAATTGTTTGTCAGACTATCATGGCTAGACAGCATGTAGCATGGTAACAGGGAAACAATATTACCATAGAAGATATCTACTTTTTATTGTACTATTCACAAACTGTTAATTAATTCATCGTCTACTCACCATTTACTGCAAATTAAATAATTTATTCTTTACTATTAGCTGATTCCAATTCTCATGTATTCTTCATTTTTAATTAAGTTGAGTTTGAGTGATTCATTTATCTCTCTTTTTTTAAATTTTATTTGAGCACAAAAGTTCAGTCAATGATATATCTTGTCTATTCTGGTTCCATGATTTATTGACTAGATGTTCATTTCAACTTCAAAAACAATAAAAGTCAGCAATATCTTTATATCTACCCTGAGGTATTTTTTTTTCATTTGATAAGTAACATTTCTATTGTGTTTCTATGTTCAAGATAACATGTCCATTGACTTCAAAAAACTATGGAAGAAAAGGGAATTTATGGAAAGTGTTATTCAGTGTCAAACATAATTTGAAGAAAGAAGTAGGAAAAGCATTGCTCTAGGGAATACCAATATTCTCACTAAGATGAGGGAGAAGGATGGTCACCAGTCTTCCTCAGTAATTCTGAATGAAGAAATATTTCGTTCCTGGTTTCTGCACCCTCAACAACTAACATAGGTTTGGAACTGAAAGCTCACTAATGCTTCTTAGGACCAATTACATGATCTCTTAGCATGTTCTAGACAGTTTTGTTTTTGTTTGTTGTTGTTGTTGTTGTTGTTGTTGTTGTTTTTTTGCTGTAAGATTCTCAGCATAAATTATTCTATTCATTGCCTTTGGAACTCTAGCCCAAACTAAAACTGAAGTAGTCTTTAAAGAAAGAAGGAACTCCTACTACCAGTGACAGCATCAATAGAACTGGAGAGTATTTTGCTTGGTGAAATAAGCCAGGCAACAAAATAAAAATACCATATTATCTCGCCTAATATAGGAATGTAATGAACAAAACAAACAAATGAGCAAAATAGAACCAGAGGAATGAAAACAAGGAACAGACTGATGGTGACCAGAGGGGAGAAGGGAGGGAGATAAGTGGGGAAAGAAGAGGAAGAGTCTAGTCAAGGAATTAATGTAAATGACCCGTGAACATGAACAACAGGGAGGGGATTGACTATGGGAGAGGGGCATGGGTAGGTGGGGCAGGGGAGAGCAATGGGAAAAAATGGGGGACACTGAAATAGAACAAACAATCAAAAAGGAAATTTTAAAGAATTCATCATTATACATTTAAAGTCAGAGAATAGAAAAGGAGCAAAATCAGTTGTATTTGTGTGTATATCTTCATTTCCACTTAAATATTAGAATATTTGGGGGTTAGGTTTCTGTACATGCAAGACTGAAAGCTTAATTGCTTAGTTTTCCTTACATTTTATCACATATTTTTTTGGAGGGCTGAAGCTAAAAATCATAAATATGTAATGGCTCCAATTATATGACTGCATTATTTTTTATTGTCAAGAAGAAAGAAGAGTGAAAATTATATTTGATACAAATTTTGCAAATGGCAGTGATGGTGGTATTAAGGAGCATAATGAAAGAGACAATTGAGAAATGTGGAATTCTGGCAGAAAGTATTACTTTTTTTATTAACTAAGGAAATTAGGTTTAAGTAGTGGGTTAGTCAGGGTTCTCCAGAAAAAGAGAACAAGTAGGATATATAGATATAGATAGATATTGATAGATATGAATATAGACATATAGATATAAATACAGATGATATAGATATAAATATATAAGAAGAGGTTTATTATAGGCATGTATTGGCTCACATGGTTATGGGAGCTGAGAAGTCACCTGCTATACTTCATGGAAGCTGAAGAACTAGGAAATCCAGTAGTGAAATTCAGCCTGAACCCAAACACCTGAGAATGGGGTGGTGGTGGTGTAAGTGCCTGTCTTAAATCCAAAAGCTCAGGAACTAGGAGCATCAATGTCCAAGGGCAGGAGAAGATGGATGTACCAGCTTAACCAGAAAGAGCACTGGCCCTTTTCACACCTTCTTGTTCTATTTGGATCCACAAGGGATTGACCGATGCCTGCCAACAAGGGTGAAGGTGATCTTCTTTATTCAGTCTACTGATTCAAATGCTAATCTCTCCCAAAAACACCCTCACAGACATACCCAGAAGTCATGGTTTTCAAGCTATCAGGGTATGCATTTGCCCAGTTAACATATAAAATTAACCATCATATGTAGGTAGGCAAAAAAGAAAAAAAAAAATCTGAGGCAAAAAAAGGCATTTCTAGTTCAGGTGACTAAGGAGCACCAAGAAACTTGTGATTGCATCTTTCTTTTACATACTTTCTAACCCCTTTATATTAATAAATAAACTAAGTAAAAGTTTGAGTTTGATACTTAAAACTCATCCTATTATTTTTCAAATAGCAGTCTTCATAAAATTTGCTACTTCAGAATATAAAGAGAGCTTCAAAAAGTCCTATATTCTATAAAGAATGAATAATACTTCCTTTTCATGACTGGCAAACGTAAGGCTAAATAAAAGCAATTGTTAAGGGGTAGTCTCCTGATCATTGCAGAAAAGTGGTTCCTGTAATCATTTTCTATTAATGCATTTATTAAGATAATTATATGCTTTTCTTCTTGTAATCTGTGATTAATAGATGGGCTGTTACACTGTTCACAAATTTCTGAGATGAGTCCAATCGATGACATTACACTTACATGCATTATTGAATTCATTTATTTCTAACATTTTATTTAGATTATTACAAGTTCAAAATAAAACTTGTCTACAATTCTCAATTCTTATACTTATCTGATTTTGTTGTTTGTTATAACTGATTAAGTAACAAATAGTTTAGTGAGCCTTCGTTTTATTTTCTCGACATTTTGTAAATTATTGCATATATCTTCTTTTTGATTTTTAGATAAATATTTATCTCAGTATAAGATTATAAGATATTTTCTTTTTATGTAATAATTAAGAGTGCATAGCACGTATGTGTATGTTATATAAAAAATATCAGAAACCATTCAAGAACTCACATTACTTAAAAAAGAATTGAATAGACTATTTTAAACAATATAGTAGTGAGAAAAACTCCCCCTTGTTTACCAATCTCAATCAGATACCAGACTCTCTTTTAGAATAACAGATTTATATTTGAAGGTAGAAATGGTATAGAACAGAAAAAATCACAGAATACATATACTTTTTCTGGCTTGTTTAGTAACATAAATAATTTCCCCCTTTCTCCAAGTCTATAACTTCAGTATAATCCAACAATTTCTTTCTCAAGCATGTTGTTTACAAAAGTATATAGAGTGAGATTTGTGTAAACAAGTAACGATGAAGATTAAGTGTCTTTTCCTTTAAAAAGGGCATTGGATTATTCCCTGCTAATGAAACCATATAAACTCACTCTTTGATTTTGCTGTGCTATCTTCTGTCATGTCTCTATCTTTGTTCTGTTTTTAAGACCAATCTATCTTAAAAAACAAATAGTGTGCCTTCTTCATACATATAGTTTTATTTGTCAGCATTATTTGGATATTAAAGTGTTAATTTAAAGGACCAAAGCGAATTGAGAATCTGTCTCCTTTGCCATTTGTTTTCTTTGAAAAAAACTGTCAAGAGAGGGAGGCATTCTATTTTCATCATTGTTCCAGAACTGACTTTGAAAGTCTCTATCCTCACATGCAAACACAATTACAGTTCATAGAAACTACATTAGCAGTGATCTAATTTCTCACTAATTTTATGGTTTTTGTTTAAATTAATAATACAGAAGTCATAAACATGTCATCTGCTTTGGGGAATAGCAAAAGCATGACTTGTGGCTGTACTTATAATCACAGGGGTCACTTTAGAGGTTATGCAATGACCCAGTAATTAATGCTAGAAGGTATGAACAGCATAGTTCCCTGTTTATTTTGAATAATCTAAAAACAAATCTTTCCCATAGTTCCCTGAGTCACTTTTTATTGCTATTTTTCATTTTGATAGATTATTTTGAATTACAGGTAAAATCACTTATTTTAGAGTAAAATAATAAATATGCTATGACATTATTATGCTTTTTTTGTTTTTGCTTTGGGAAAAAACAACCTTTCCTCATGAATAAATTTGCCTACTGCTTTTTATTTATTGCTCTGAGTGCTGACACCAATCAAGAACTTATACAATTTAAGCTATTTTTATTGATATAACATGACTCTTTATTATATAATTTTATTGGGTCACACAATATGTAAGATATAATCGATGACACACAGAAGGCTGTATGATTCTAACTTCATTTCTGATCTTACTTCCAATTTTGAAAATAACTATATGTTAACTAAAATGTCTTACCTAAGTCTTTCAATTTCACACTTGATTTTTTTTTCTGAAGTCATGAATTTGCTAATTCTGTAAACTTTTTAACTACATAACATTATCATTTACTAACTCTGCTGGTACAAGTAACATCCCATTTTATTATCTTACATTAAATTTGGATTGTTCTCCCCCATAATAACATGTGTGGATGATCCTGACTCAGTCAATTTCCAGGTCTGGTCCCTCTCTCTAAGAAAACTTTCCATGAAAATGCAGGAAATCTCCACAGCCATTGACGCAAACTTCCACTGGAACTTCACTTTACTCCACAGGCTGATCAGCTTGCAGCTGCTGACACTTCTGTCTCCTGGGTCACTTGTCTTCTGTCATTGTGTCAGGGCTGATGCCTCACTCCCCCAGTCTTCTCACCTTCAGAGTTTAAATCCTCCAGCTCTTCTCTACTCAAACAATTAAACATAACATTTTTTGGCTTCTTTCATAGTATAAAGCAGTGATTAGGGTTTGCCTTTTGTATATTCCAGTTTTTCTTTTATTCTTGCAGATACACACAAATTAATCTAGGGGGTAAACTGAGGCCAGTCCCTAGGAGACAGTGCTTAGGTATATCTGGAGTGGTGTTGTAAATGCTATTTTACTTATTTTTCATTCAAACTAGTGAGTCAATACATTGAAAAGTGCCATATAATTTTTCAATAGGTTTTCCAGCTAACTTAAAATTTCAAAATATCATCCTATTTATTATATTCTAAACTTCTTATATGAACTTTGAATAATGTAAATTAAAAGATGATATGTTTTTACACAATCACTCATAAAATAATATGAATATAGGTACATATGTGTATAGATAAACATAGACATATCTGTGTATATATAAATGTATATAAAATACTATAGTTGCATTATATTAAGAGAGTCCAAGTCAGCCCTTTATTAATGACAGGAGCATTTAAGATCAGGTAGAATAATCAGGGTAACCTGGAGTGTTACAATAGATTAAATAATTTTTGCTTTATGTTCTGCTTCTCCTTATACCTTACTCACTCTTGCAAGATTAATCCTCCTAAATAATAACATTCTAGATTCCACAACCTGTACAAATATCTCTGATGACTTTTACTTAGCTCAAAACAAGAGGCTTCAACACTGTTTTAATTTTTGTCTAGGAATAACCATGATAAATAATGTTTATTCAAATAAACGATTCCTCTGATATCATAGTTAAGATTATCTGGGTGCTATGTATAATTCATGGCAGAAGTATAATATGACGAGCTGTTTTTTCCCACTATATAAGCATATCACCATGCTAGTGAATGATAATGACTTATTTCTGGACTAAAATAAAACTCATTCTAATTTATATTTTTAAAAATATAAATTATGTGCTCACTTTAGAAATTAATTAGTAAATAATCTCTTTCTAAATATTCTGAGTTACAGCATCACAAATGTAAACCATTTACTTAAAGGTTAAATTTTATACTCAAATTATGAGTAGAAGCCCTGAACAATGCTCCTCATTACTTCTTTTTCCTTATTTTCCAATATTCCTATTCTGCAGTCCTCAAAATATACATCCACCCATGGCACCTGGGAACTTTGTTTATATCATTTCACCCCCCCTTCTGTTTTTCCTTCTCCTAGTGCAACCTCCTTTTAATATTTTTTTCTTTTTTAAAAATATGCTTTATTGATTATTCTGTTATGGTTGTTCCTATTTCTTTTCTCTTTGTTCCCCTGCACCCAGTTACCCCCTTCCTTACAGTTGTTCCCGCTCCCTTAGTTCATGCCCATTGTTTGTACATATAGTTCTTCTCAACATCTTCCTATCTACTCCACTCCCTCCTACTATGCTTCTTAATTCCTGCATCATCTCCCTCCCTTTCCTTCCTTTCCTCTCCCCACTGACCTACCCCCAAAATTTTCCCCATACATATAATTCTTTTCCCACTCTCATTGCCTACTTAGTTTGCCTTTGTTTCGGTTCCCTAGCTTCTGTTGTTGTTGTTGTGATACAGGTTTCATCTTAATGTTCATAGTTTTGATCCTCTTTCTCCTAAACAAGTCCCTTTAACATTTCATACAACAGTGATTTGGATCTGATGAATTCCTTCAGTTTTACTTTGTCCTGGAAACACTTTCTCTGTCCTTCTATTCTGAATGACAGCTTCACTGGATAGAGTAATCGTGGCTATAGGTTTTTGATTTTCATTACTTTGAATATTTCTTGCCAGTCCCTCCTTGCCTGCAGAGTTTCTTTTGAGAAATCAGCTGACAGTCTTATTGGGACCCCTTTGTATGTAATTCCCTTCTTCTCTCTTGCTGCTTTTGAGATTCTCTCTTTATCCTTAAGTTTTGACATTTTGATTATAATGTGTCTTGGTGTGGTTCTCCCTGGGTCCAGTGTTTTTGGAACTCTCTGTGCTTCCTGGACCTGTAAGTCTATTTTCTTCCCCAAGTTAGGGAAGTTTTTGCTTCATTATTTTTTCACATAATTTTTCAATTTCTAGTTCTTCTTCTTCACCTTCTGGCAACCCTATGATTCAGATGTTTGCTCGCTTATAGCTGTCCGATAGGTTTCTGAGCCTCTCCTCATTTTCCTCACTTCTAGTTTCCTCTTTCTGCACTGGTTGACTGTTTGTTCCTTCCCTATGTTTCAGTTTGTTGATTTGATCCCTGGTTTTCTTGACCTCACCACTAGTTTTGTATGTGTTTTCATTCATTTCAGCAGGAATAGCCTTCATTCCTTCCCCATCTTGTTTAAGATCTGCTGTTAGGTCTGTAAGCATTCGTATAACCAAAGCTCTGAACTGTGCCTCAGAAAGATTTCCTATCTGCTGAGCCATTAGATTAGATATTTGCTGGCTGGTCAGCTGCGTCACCAGGATCTCTATCATGATCTGTGCCATCCTGACAGTCTTGTGTTTACCTTTGCTTCTTGGGTGGGACTGTCACACTTCCTACACTATAAGGGGTGGAGCTCCATGCACTTGTCACAAACGGGCGACTCTTCTTACCACACTATGGTGTTTTGCGTGGTGGTGGGGGTCCAAGATGGATTCCTGCTGTTCATTCTCCACTGAGAGACAGGGAGCCTCCTCCTCTGTCCCCACGCCATCCGGCCCTCACAGACGGTGGCAATGGGGGTCTGCCTTCCCCGGCGTTGGAATCGTGAGCTGACGGGTTTGGTCTGCAGCTGAGGGTGCTCCCCTGGTGCTTCTCGCCTCCCCTTAAATACAGGTGTCTGTGCTTACCGCCATCCCACAGCTGCCATCGCCAGCACAGTTTGAACTCTCCACCCTGGCTTCACCTCTCCTACCCATCTGGATGAGCACCACTTCTTTATAATTTCATATGTTTGACTTCCATGTAGCTTTCTTTTCTGGAACTTCTGGTTATTTCTGGTTTTGTGGTAGTTGTATTCCTTCTTAGTTGTGGAGGGAGATTGAGTGTGTGAGCCTAGGCCTCCATCTTGGCTGGAAGTTGTCTCCTCCTTTAATCATTCTTGATAAACAAATATATGTCATGGATCTGAGCATATAATAATCAAGTCACTCCTTCAAAATCAAGTAATATAACCAAACAAGATTAAAGGTTCTGGCTGCCTGTCACCACAAAAGCCAAACTTGTGAGACATTTGCTGGTGCAAAAGGAAAAAAAGTTTTATTCAGGTGCTGCACAACCTGAGAGAATGGCAGACTCCTGTCTCAAAGCCCACCTCCTCTTTCTGCCATGGGAAGAGTCCAACTGTCCTCAGCAAGGCTAAGACAAAGGCCAGTGTCCAGAGTCCCTGCTTCATTACAAGGTACAATCCTTGAGAGCCTGCAGGAAACTGCTAAGCAGTCTTAGTCCCCATCCAGGTGGCTTAGCTTGTTCCTGGCTGCTGGCCTTTTGCTGCTGGGACCACATCGTCATGTGCTCGCAGGCAAGACAGCCTGCAAGTGCACCCACTAGTGCATCAGCTAATGGGTGAGAGAGAAAGAGACTCTATCCTGGAGGCGATGGGCAGACATTACCCATGGAGAACACAGGTAAGTGCACCGCGTGAGTACAGGTCACCAGTAAAAGCAGAGCTTCTTAGTTCCCCTGGGATTATATTAACTTTGCCGTGAGATGAACCAGGTTCTTTCTCAATATGAGCAATCAACTTTCCAGACTTCCATGTGCTTCAGGTGGGCCCATTTCCCAATCAATCCCTTCTTTCCCCAGGCTAGACTGACTGCCTCTTTGGTCCAGCACTTCCCTGTGCGCCATTTTGTTTTATGGCAGATATGCCTGCCTTCCATTGGTCCTATGGCCCAGTCTTAAGGGGCAGGGGATGGCTTTTTTTCTATCCAACTAACTTGATGGCTTTCTGCATGCTCAATGTAAGAACCTCCCCCCTACCACCCTCTTGGTCGACTGTGGAGACTCCCTGGCACTGTAACTAATTTTTATGGTAACAGTAGGACTCACTATTCTGACAATACATTTGATTAATTAATTTTATATACTCCCACACATGTTTTTCTGTGTATACATTATAGACACTATATATTATATATGAGGTCTGTCTGGAAAAAGTCCAGCCATTGTTGATAATGGTCTGTGCAACATTGCTGTAACCTGGAAGTCGAGAAGAGTGGACTGGACTATGCAGGCACAAACAACAATGACTTCACTGTACTAGTCATTGGGCGTGGTAGATGTCCTTGAGTGAGCATGTGTACAGTGTGGCTGTCACATTTAAAGTGACTGAGTAGAGCAACAAATTGCATAAAATTTTGAATTAAGTTTGAACATTTCTCCATAGAAACTATTCAGGTGATTCAAAAGACTGCAGGTATAGGCAACTGTTGACTGGCAGCTTCAATACAACAAAGCACCTGCTCATTTATTATATCCTGTGCAAAACTTTTTTGGCAAAAAAATCAAATTACTCAGCTGAGTCAGGGCTCCTACAGCCCAGATTTGGTGCCTTGGGACTTCTGGCTTTTCCCAAATCTCAAATCACCTTTGAAAGGGAAGAGATTTCAGACCATCGATGAGATTCAGGGAAGTACAATGGGACAGCTGATGGCGACTGGGAGAACTGTGTGAGGTTCCAAGGTGCCTACTTTGAAGGACACTAAGTCGTCATTGTCCTATGTACAATGTTTATTGTATCTTATGTCTTCTTCAACAAATGCCTTTATTTCCCATATTACATGGCTGGAAACCTTCTGGACAGGCCTTGTATACTTCATATTACCACATGTGTGCATATGTGAGCACACACATATAGCATATATACATACATATATATATATATATATATATATATATATATATATATTCTGAACTCACTATAAAATATATCTATCTATCAGTTGATGTCACCTGTCCTTGAAGACACATGGTATCACCTCTGTCCAGTTCTCCTATAGACAAAGGGGCTAACCAATATATGAATTCACAGGAACATACACTTGGATGATTTTAAACTGCTTCCAATTAATTCCAAATTTTACACCTGGTATGTCATACGGACCTGAACACTCAATTTAGTCACTGATCACCTTTTCAGAGAGGAAGAGGGAGAATTAAGTATGTTAGTTATTTTGTGTATTCTAAACTTCAATGAATTTTGAAGATAATGAAGGACATACTGTTTGATCATTGTTTCCTCTCTTCTTTCTGATCTTTTCTATTCTCCCCATAATTTCTGTTTGCTTATTGTCCAACATACAATCTGCACAAGTCTTGCCTTTATACTAAGAGTGACATTCTCATCTCATGTTAGTTATATTGGTTCAGTCACCCTTTGTAAATGAGTTCAGAATTTAATAGCTAAAAATTTTTAACAGAATAATTTATTCTCAGCAAACTACTTTTTCTAACATATAAGCTCTGATATTATAATAAAAACACCAGGTAGAAAACATTTTTTCTCAACTTCATGGGTGTTTCTTAATAAAAACATCTCTTGCTAAACTCTGAAGGTTGAATGATGACAAAATCAAGAGGTCTTCAGAGATTTCTTTAATAGCTATGATATCTCAAACTCCAGAGTTGTTTATTCATTTTCACGGCAGAGTGGAGTTCCAACATGTCTCTCTGCTCTTGATTTTAATGCAGCATATATTTGTGAAGAATGAACCAAGCTATCTTATTTTCCTTAAAAATTAATATCACAAAGAGTAAAATTAACAAAAATTCCTATATTCAAACAAAACAGCCAAACTTTTCACAAGCAACTTAAATTCCAAAAGACGCTATCTCTAAATCTGGATTCAGTTTCAAAAAAATTGAAATGCAACCTCAATTCTAGCATTACCTCCTCATAGATGTTATTACCAAGAGACAATACTTTAAATAGGAAATAAAGACAAATTAACACAGTTTTTGAGCTGCTGCTTATGTGAGGCATGGTGATAGGTGTTTGGGTGAATGTATTTGCCAGAACGAAGCTCTGAGTTAGTTACTACTCATACATCAAATTAGAAAACTGAAGCTGAGAAGCAAAGTTTTCATTCATTAATTTAATAGTGGGGAAAGGTGAGGGGTTGGAGGGATCAAGTAAAAAGGAAAAAAGGACTCTTGGATGTGGACAACAGTGTGGTGATTGCTGGAAGGGAGGAGGTATAAGAGGACTAAATGGTAATGGAAAAAACACAATAAAGATGAAATTAATCAATCGATAGATAGATAAATACATTGTCATTTTTAGTGCCTAGAACAGTGATACTTGAAGCGTGATCCACGAACCAACAGTATTACCATCATCTGGGAGCATATTAGAAAAATAGAATCTCAGGTCTTTTGCCAAGACTCTGAGTCAGAATCTTCATATTAACATAAACTTCTGGGTGATTTGTATGAATCTTAAATTTTGAGAAGTATTAAGTTAGAAGTCTTTCCCAGATTTTATTCCTTACATTCTCTAATTTAAAAGCTTAAAGCATATTCTTTGGGAGTCAAATTCAAAATTGCCTTTAAAGCATGTATTTATCTATCAGAACTGTGTAACATATAAGCAACTTTTTAATGTACTACATCATATGTGTATATTCTCAATAAACCATGATAATCACAGTGACTTACTGAGAGTTAATAGCATATGAGATAATAATTAAAACATAAGTTGTACTTCTCTATCTTCACCTCCCTCCAAACACAAGTTTTCATATTTCTAATTAATATGAAACCAGTAACAGCTTGGAGGAGATTCCCAATTCTGGAAGCTGAGCATCTGTCTGCCTCCTGATAGATGGGTTCTGGCCTGTGATGGATGAGCTGAGCCAGATTATGATTCAGAAACAGAACCTCACAGGTTTTATTGCTTTGGTTTCAGATTTGGTTTTCAACCACAGATCCTCCTCCTCCTCCTTCTCCTCCTCGTCCTCCTCCTCTTTCTAACAAACTAAGTATTAATCTTACATAATATGTTCCTATTTTGTTAACTGTACCATTACTGATTAAAATGTACTATTACAACAAATAGATTTTCAATATTTTAAAAATCACAATCTTCTCTTGCAAGGTATATTGTTGTTTGATCAAAAAGACTAGTTAATTTTTATTATCACCCTAAAGTGTATTATTGTAAAAGAGGAGTTAGCTAAGTAAACAATGAAAGAAAGGATGCAAAAATGTAAAAATAATTTCAGCAATTTTTTGGTGCATTCTATGAGTAAAAAGGAATTCTTAATTCTTATGATGGAAAAAGAATTGTGAAATAATAAAAATCCAACACAGAGGGTCCATAATTCTAAATTGATTTTGTCTCTCATCAACTGTAATTGCCAATTGTCTGGAAAAAAAGTAGGGGCTTTATATGATCACACAACTAAAGACAGTGTTAGGAACATTGGGTAAAATTCCGTTGGTTGTGCCTTTCTTCCTGTACAAGTTCCGGATTCATCCTGACTGACATCATGGATACCAAATCTCAACACAGTCCTGGACTCAGAAATGCACATTACTCCATCCAGGGAGAGATTTCCTTTACTTAAACATTTAAAAAAATAAATAAAAATCTTCAATTCTCTCTTATTGGCCTTACCTAAGTCACCTTTCTCACTACTAAATCAATTATACTGATAAGTTCAAGCCACTCCCAGCAACTTTATAAAATATATAAATGTTGTTGCTATGAAATTTGGGAGGCCTTGAGTGAGTGATAGAGAGACGATTAACAAAATTTAATGCACTCAAACACTTTTAAATTTCTGCTCAAAATTAAAGACATACCACTCAGTAAAATTATTTTTATTAATCTTATTTTACTCATAAAGCATAGAAAATTTGAGATGTTTCTCTATTCCTACGTTTTTCTTTCATATTTTCTTTGTACATTTAAAATGGAAATGTCTTATTAGTTAAATATAGAAGCATCCTGAAATTAATTCCACTTTTTTAGAACATGATTACAAAGTACATTGGAACTTACAATGTGTATCCATTTCACATATAATTCGGTTTTATACTAAATTCTAAAGTTTTTCTGTGTGTGTATCTTGTGCATGTATATGTGTGTGTGTGTATAGATAGATAGATAGATAGATAGATACATACATACACATATACATACATATATGTTCCATTCAGAAAATATCCAGCCACGTAATATGAAAAATAGAAATATCTATTGAAGAAGGTACATGATACAAGAAGCACTGCACATAAGACAACAAAGCCTCAGTCGCCTTTAAAGTCGGCACCTTGGGACCTCACACAGTTCCCCCAACTGCCGTCAGGTGCACCGTCATACTTTCCTGAATCTCTTCAACAGTCTGAAATCTTTTCCCTTTCAAAGGTGATTTTATATAGTTTTGGGAAAAGCCAGAAGTCACAGGGCACCAAATCTGAGCTGTAGGGGAGCTAAGTCACCTGGGTAACTTGATGTTTCACCAAAACACTGCACAGGATGTGATGCATGAGTGGGTGCATTGTTGTGCTGAAGCTGCCAATCACCAGTTGCCCATAGCTGCGGCCTTCTGAATCTTCCACATAGTTTCCACAGAGGAAAGTTCAAGCTTGATGCAAAATTTGATGCATATTCATTGCTCTACCCACTCAGTCATTTTGAATGCGATGGTCAAGCAATGCTCACTCAAGGGCATCTACTGCTCCCACGGACTAGTACACTGAAGTCATCATTGTTGACACGTATGCATTCCAGCCAGCTCTCCTTGGCTGCCAGGTTATATCAATGTTGTACAAACCATTCTTGTTATATTAAGAATGGCTGAACTTTTTTCTGGACAGACCACGTATGCATATCTTTGTGGGCAATGTATATTAAATGGCAAAAAGAGTTGTTTTATAAACCATTCGACTTAATTTGTTTATCTGCAGCAAAGGGATTGAAATATCCTTTTTCTAAACTCGATTATGAAAATTAAGTAAGAGGGATTATGATATCTTCCTGCTAAACTTTGTTATATCAATTAAATACGATAGAATAGTGCTTTTCCCATTTCTTAGAAATTAGGTGGAGCTCAGTTAATGACTTTCCTGTCTTTTATCTTCCTGATTGACTAGAAACCTCATTAGTATCAGTGGTTACATTTTTCTTTTCTTTCTTTTTTCTTTTTTCTTTTTTTTTCCCAGAACACATTTCCAGGCATGGAATTGATATTTAATAATCTTGAATTACTGAAAAGAGTTTCAAACGTTACTGGGACTAAAACACCCAGATAAATAACATTGCTGCTAATTACAAGTCATAAATTAGCACTTAGAAAGTCTCTTTTTTATCTCAAGACCCGTGTTTTAATGCCTGTTTCCAAGTGTCTGCTCTTTAGGTGTTCAGTGAAAAAGGACCTGAAATTAGTACCGATTTCCTCAGAAATGAAATCAACAGGATATATTTATCAAAGAATTCACTTTTCTCATGTTTCAGATTTATTCACATGTACAGCTCAATCATTCACTTAGCATGGATTTAATTGGGATCCTAAAGTAATTATAGCACAAAATCAAGTCTCAGATAATGAGCAAGGTGTCGATTTCACTCTAGGGCTATGACTATTTCATTTTCCTGTTAAAAAGTCTGTAACAGCTCCATTAATGATCACAAAATATCTCTGACTGCTGCTTGAATAACTTTTAATTTAAAAGACACATCCTATGACATTTTATTGGTAGCAGGTATACAAAAATAATATTATTTACATATTCTTATCCCACCCCATCATGCTTTTAACATTGTTTCTGTAAATGATGACTTATAAATTCATATGCAGCTACAGACAAACAGCCTGTTTGCTTAAGAAATTCCAGACAGCAGTTTTCAACCTTTTTCACTTCATGGAGCACGTAAACTAACTAATAAAATTCTGTGGCACACGAAAAATATATCTTTTGTCAATCTGACAAAAATTAGGTATAATTTTGATTAATTCTCACAGAACAACTTTATGTTGGCTGTTGTCACTGTTTTATTTGACAACGTGAGGAAAAATTTGTCAGTGCCCCTGATTAAATAGTCAGGCATTATATGTTTTAAAAATTATTACAGCACACCACTTGAAAACTGTTGTTCTCACAGCTAACCTCAAAGGAAGCAGACTCCAGTCTTAAGGCATTTTAGCTCCAGGAAGTTTTCTGAACTTTGACCCCAAAACCAAGTAACAAAAAGCAGCCCATTGCTTGCCTGGCTCTGAGATGGTTATGGGAGCTGGCTGTGCTGAACTGCACACAGTACTCTCAGGGAAGGGTGAGACCACAACACCCTCCTTCCTCTGGTTTCCTTTGTTCTGTCTTTCCTTTCCCAGATCACAAAAACCCCTGCCTGCACTGGTTGGTCTTTGTGACATTAGTCCACTGCCTTCTTGGGCTATCAGCTCTTGAATAAACCAACTTTCCTTGCACCTGCTCTTGCTTCTTGATCGAGAGGCTGGCAGTCAAACGTGGGTTTGCTATTAATTCAAACATAATCCTCAAAAATAAATTACATCACTAAAATTTATATCGGCCTGGCTGGGTAGCCAGCTCTGTTGATTAGAGTGGTCCCAATATGCCAAGGTTGTTGTTCAATCCCTGGTCAGGGGCTCAGGGCAAGAATATAAGAATCAACCAATTAACTCACAAATAAATGGAACAATAAAGTGTTGTTTCTCTCTCTCTCTCTCCCTCTCTTTCTCTCTCTCTCTTTCTCCTTTCCTCTTTCTCTAAAATCAATAAAATAAAATATATATTAATACTTGCCAAAAGTCTACACATTATTATATCTTTGAAGAGTGATTGAGAAGTTTCAAAACAAGTTCATAATCTCTTCACTTTTAATTTACAGCAACCACTCAGCATGAACGGACTGTTATCTTCATTGAGCAATTATAACTGAGCAACTGGGGCTTGTTCACATGGAGTTCGTGTATGTCCCAACAATTAGTGTTGAGAAAAACAGGTCTTTATTTACAATATTCCAACCTGGGTGGGGGACTGGGAGCACTTGAGCTTGGAGCCCTGTTCTTCCATGACACTCATATTTCCCTTGCTCCCCAAAAGGCTAGAAGCCAAAACCAAGCCCAGTAGTTCCCCATCTCCATGTCTGTCATCTCTCTTCAGGATCTGGGGTATGTTGTCTTTAGCTTCTGTATAAAGGAAAGCATGTACCATGTTGTACTGGATAATGGCGAAGTCCAGGAAAAACACAAGTCCTAAGAAAGTGTCCTTTCCATATGTCCTGAGTTCCAAGAGTCCTGATAGAGTCCCGGACTTCCAGGCAGAGTCCTTGGTGGCTTTAGAGTCAGCTACAGTGGGCAACGTCAAAGCAGCAGCATGCCGGCCTTCTTATTAGCCCAGGCAGCATGGCTGAATCTTGATCACAAATCGCATAGCCGCTTGCTCATCGCTGCTACATTGTGCTCTTCTTCCCATGGCTGCTACACATGCTCCTTCTCTCAAGGCTGCCCACCCTTCCTTTTAAATCCTGACTTTGAACTTCCTACGTGACCTCATCTCCAACTCCTCCCACAATGAGCTACATTTGTCAGTTTTCCCATATTGCTTACATTCTTTTGTCTGGCTGCCAATTTTAGTCACAGGGCCTTCACCTCCCCTGGCTAAGTCAGGCACACCTTTTGCCCCCCAACCTGCCATAGATACCTTAAAAGCTGCATTATCTCCTTCCCCTCTGCCCCAAACCATGAACTAACTGTGGGGAATATCTGTACCCTGTTTCACAATGAGAAAACAAGTTCAAAGTGGCCTCAAAGGTCATGGTATGAGTTGTAACTCAAGACGGAAACTACAGTTGTTCTGTACCTGTTTTAGTCTCTTTATACTGTACAAACCGGATTCTACTTTGTGGCAAATGTAAGGGGCAGATTTTATGAAGAAAAAAAAAGTTGGTAATAGTTCTAGGTGAATATGGATTTCTTATGGAAACTGATGTAAAACATAGGGAGGAATATCATAAGAAGATTGCCAGAGTACAACGGCAAATCTTGTTAGCTGTGACTATTTTAGAGCGGGGAGAATGGACATGCATACTCTTTCCAGGAGCAAGAGGTTTACAGGAGCATATCATTCACACCTAGAAATGCAGGTAGAAATATTGGGGATGTAGCTGTCTGATCTAGAGTTCTGGGAGCCAGTAGTCAAGATTATCCTTAGAGTTCATATTTGCTATGTTAAGAAACATAACTCTTTAATCCATATAGAGAAAGACATCAATGTTATCTTCTTTCCCACTAGACTGTGAGCTCTTTGAAAAGTTCTGTAAATATATGTTTCCCTTGGAACTAATGCTGCATAGTAGTCTTTCAACAAGTATCTGTTGAATGAATGAATGTAATGACAAGTTCAAGTAAAAAGAAAAAAATGACATAAAGGAGAGACTGAACACAAAGCAGAGAAACCTCTGACTTCCCAATTCCTTCCTCCAATTAAATGTAAAAGAAGACTTATTACTTGCTAAAGCCTGCATCACTATATTTTCTTCTGTAAGATATATTTATATAATGATAAAATTGTTCTAATCACACACATAAACATAATTGATTAATTAATCTTCAGTCACATTGAGAAGAGTTGTCTTATGTTTTTCATATGTCTGAACCATGACTTCCTTACAAGGTTGTGAAGAAGAACCTATCATATCTTTCTACGCTTCCCACAGCATGGAGTATTCTATAAAGCAGGGACAAACACAATTTAAAAGTGTGTTGGAAGCAAATAATTTTATAGTGTTGCTCTAATTAAGCCTTTGTTTTCAAGTAGCTCTCTGTAGTAGATAAGGTTCTAATTAAACTTAATTTATGACCAAGTCAATTCATTTTAATAAAAGTAGTTTCTCCATCCTTATTCTGAGAGTTCAGCAAAATACATTCTCAATACTCATTCTAAAATGGCAACTCTAGAATTAAAAATACTTTAACCAATTTTTTGAATGCCATATGTTGTTAAATATCACTTTCTGTTCTCTTTATATATGACCTGAAAAATATAATATAGGGCTAATGAAATAAAAAATACCAACCACTAACATAAAGAAATATTGAAAGTATACTTTGAATTAAAATTTAGCAATGCATTATTCCATTTATGTACAATTTAAAAGCATATCATATATTCTTTATGGTCACTTGCTTAATCAGTAAAATTATAAATCCTTAGGAAGAGGAGATGCTCAAACACATTTGGTTATTAGTGACTTCTGTGTAGTAAGAAGGGAACTAGAATGTGTATTTGAAGAGAATTTGAGGGTTCTCTAAAGAAAAATAAACAATAGAATATACCTAGCTATATAGAGAGTCATGACGAAGGATTGGCTCATGAGTTTATGGAGGCTGAGAAGGCCCCTATCTGTGTTCTGCAGGCTAGAGATCAGGAAAGGCAAAGGTGTAGTTCTAGGTCAAATTTGAAGACCTGGGAACCAGGAGCACCAAAGTCTGAGGGTAGAAGAAGATGGACAACCCAGCTCAACGAGGGAGCAAATTCATCCTTTCTAGATCTTTTTGCTCTATTCATTGGGTTTGGATCATGCTCATTGGCATTGGTGAAGCTGATCTTCTTTAGTCAGTCTACCATTTAAATGCTAATCTGTGCAGAAAACACACTCACAGACACACAAAGGAATAATGTTTTCCCAGCAATAAGGGAATACCTTAGCTCAGTGAAACAGAAAAATAAAATTAACCATTGGCATATAAACTAATTTTCTTAGGTAACACTATACACATAAAACACGCACTGTGTCATCAATATAAGGAAGATATACATATCATCCATATAAAGCACTAAGCTAGAATATAGTTCATGCTTGAAAAGAGAGGAGTGTCGGGCACCTAGTTTTCCTCAAGCCAAGGATTCAGAATCTTTAGTAGAGCCTCCAGAAAGATGAATGCTCCAATGAGTTAATCTCTTTCATTTTCTTAGCTGAAGCCTCACTTGTTTTGATAATGATCAGATCACTTGCCTAAAATCATCAGCTGTTGCACATTCAGAATAATATATGCATATAGTAAGTATCAAGTGTCAATAAAATTATATTTTATTATATACTATGACTCTGAAATATATTGTCTTAATCTATTATTCATATCATGTAATCATTTCTCCACAACTTTAACAATTTGAGGGAACAATGGTAAGCACCATAGCATAAACTCTAATGCATAACCTTATTGGTTAACATAAAGTATATTATAAAAATAATGACAAAAGTATCAAAAGTACCCCTACTATTACCACTTCTAATACTACTACCTCTATTTCTATTACTACTACATTTTATTGAGGTCTTACTCTATTCCATCAGCTAAAAAATTTACATAAAGTATAATCAGACTTTAGACAAATAAAGAGTAACAAGTGATAGAATAATATATAGGTGGCACAATAATGAAGAATAAAGAACATTTTCAAAATTACAAATATTATATTTAAGAATACAAATTTAGTTTAGTTAGCATATAATATAGGTTGCATTTTTTAAGTTATATAATGCCATCAGTTGAATTTAAATTATAAAAATTCATACTGATTATCAATGTGTCTTACTCACTGTAGAGGCCAAAAGATACTAAGATTAAACAGTGAATGTTCTTTGTTAACGATATAAAAAATTTTATAATTAGTTTATATCTTTTAGTATAGGTTAATTAACATGTCATTAATTTAATGTTATATTAAATTAATATAGGGAAAATAACCTAGTTTCCTTATTGGAGAGAAGCATTATATAATTTTGTAATATTCATTTTATTTCATTATTATATCTGTTGCAGAAATAGAATTGTTTTTATATTATGTAGTCTAAAATAAAATTAAAGGTGATATTTTTTTTTCCTCATATGAAAATATTCATGTTTGCTATCTTTTAGTAAGAAACAATTTAGTAAAATTATTTTCTTTGCTAGCTACTGATTATAATCTAAAAGAAAAATAGAAAAGAGTCAGGAAGGCAACAATTCTGCTTGGTTATTATTTCTCTCATCATTTCAGTTGCTAAATTCAATTGCCAAGGAAAATAAATGCATCTAAGTTTATATAATAAAGAAACATTTTTTTCTCAAGATCACAAGTGACTATTATAAAAACTATTAAGATACAAAGAAATTTGATAGCCTTATATGTGCTTGTTACTAGTTGTTTTATAAATACATACTGCTCTAAAGTAATACTTGAAAAATTTACCCACTATCATAGTATCCAATTTTTAAAACATGGACATATCTGTCTCTATATATCTTATTGGCTCATTATTGAATTTCTTTCTTCTCTCCACATTCCAGAGAACACAGATGCTACTTTGTCCCATGCTTTTTATTATTGTTGCTGTTGGAGTTTTTTGGCACAAGACCAAACTTGCCACAGAGGAGAAGCAAGAGGGCATGGATAATGTTAACAATTAATTAACTTCTCAATGTTTATCCAAGGACCAGGATCATCACTGTAATAGGCATGCTAGCATCTTTTATTTCATATACCCATTAAAAATAAATTATTTTCTAAAAATATGTACCTCTTAGAAAATTAGAGTATTTTTTAAATGACTGAATATACATTTTTGAACAAGTAATAGCAACTGCAAAATGCACATGTGTTGATGAATGAATGAATGCTGTAAAGAAATATCATTATGTGTTTCTGATTGCCATTGTAACAAAACCACAGAATGGCTTAAAACAACAAGAAATTATTATCTGACACCTATGAAACTCAGACGTTTAAAATGAGTCACACGGAGCTAAAATAAAGATGTTGGTGCATCTACCCTCTTTCTAGAGTCTCTGTGGGAGAATCCATTTCCTTGTCTTTTCCAGCATCTAGAGGCCACTTGTTTTGCTTGGTTCGTGGCTCTATTCTACAATAAAAAATGACAGTGAGTCTTTGTCACACTGCTATTTCTCTGGCTCCCTTCCTGGTGGTTTCAGGAATTGTAGCCCAAGCCATGAGCCAGGCAGCGCCTGCCCCACCCCAGGAAGCCTCTAAGTCCCACCCCAGGAAGCCTCTGAGTCTCAGTGGAACACCGGAAGGCTTTGCTGCAGACCAGGACCGAAGGCCGCTCAGAGGGTTCCCATGGGAATTGGATTTAAAGAATTTTTATTATGCTTTTAGAGCTTGCTCTGCTTTTCTTATCTCTTAGTTAACTATAAACAATGTGTAGCAAAGAATGTATGAAACCTTACACCTAAAGCCGGTGTGGTGTCAAGATGTTTAATAGACCCTGCCACAGACTGGTCACACTGTGCCCTTCATATTACTATCTATAATCAGTAACTGCCAACTGTAATTCAGGCACCAAAAACCTAATTGATGATTTATGAATTTGACCTTGTATCTCCCATCCATGCATACTTTTCTCAATAAAAGGCATGAGGAACAGAGGTCTTGTGCTTTCTCCACTAGAGGGAACAGCCGCCTCCCATCCCCCCAGACAGAATACAGTGTCCTGCATAAATCTCTTCTGCCATTGTCCTGAAACCTCTGCTGGACAGAGAAGTTCCCAGCTGAGCCGGGGCATTGGAGGCAGCTCAGCCACACTTTTCCAATTCCTTCTTTCACTTCTAAAAACCCTTGGGATTAGATTAGGTCCACTGAGATAATCCAAAATAATTTCTTTCTTTGAATATCAGGTCAGGGATTAGCAATCTTAATTCCATCTGTAACTTTAATTTCTTCCTTTACCATGAAACCTACATAGTTACAAATTCCACAAATTAGGACACAGAAATCTTTGGAGTGGGAGGGAGTCGTCGTTCTTCCTATCATACCAAGATACTTTGTAATTAACTTAAAAGGGAGACAAATTCTGTAAAGAGTTTTGTCAATTATTATAAGAATGATAGGTTTCATCTTAAATAGGAACAAATTAAAGGATTTAAGCAGAAGAAACATTAATAATTTAATTTCTCTTTAAAAGATCACTTGTGTGTAGTATACAGAATTAACAGAAGGAGTTAAGAGTGAATTTCCTGAGGAATTAGATAAAAGGTATGAGAAAAAAATAACAAAGCACAGATCTTAACATATTTACATCATATTTGGGGTTCCAGTTTAACTAGCTGCAAAATCTTAAAAATGCTGTCTCAATTTCTCCATGGTTAAATTGGGGATAATAGTGATGCCAAACTCATAGTTTTTATTTTATTTTCTAATAAAATTAAGGTAATGCATGCAAAAAAACTAAAGTGTTAGTACATCATTCGTTAATAATTGTACTAGAGATAGAACTGCCAAGTGACTGAATGTAGATTTCAAATAACTATTGATAATGACTCTCAGTTTCTAAAAGTCAAGGCTTTTTTTAACAGCCAAGACTGGAGTTGGAGCATGTACCCCAAACCCCTACTTTTTTATGTGATGAACACAAAATGCTTGAGAGAAGTCCAAAAACAAATGTAGAGAAATTATTGCGTGTAACTTCTATTGCTCAAATGCAGGTTTGGAATTGAGAAGAGAATCAATATGTGTTGGCTTAGTCCAATGCTATTTTCCTTCATATAGAAGATGCTATGGATTGTACTGGGCACCATTATATTTTTGTAACACTCAGAAAGAAAAAAATAAAATTTGCCAGTAGAAACATGATATGCAATCAATGTACAACTAAATTTTTGATGTTAAAATATAAAAGAAATTTACAGCTCAAAGTCAGCATAACAGAGTTGACTCTTTTTGACAATTTGTGAGGAGATTTTGACTGGTTTTGACAACTTGTGAGGAGATTAAATCATCTAGGTAAGCAGTGTAGAGTAAAAAGTGAAGGTCTTGGTGAAATATGACACTTAAGAGAATAAATTGAGGGATGAGCAGTGAAGAAATAGAAATTATGGATAGAGTCTTTGAAGCTTGGCTGTCAATGGAAAGGAGCTGTAAGAGGACATGATGTCTGATATTCTTTTCCTTTCTTTTACTAAAGATGGGAGCAATAAGCGCATACTTGAATGTTGAAAATTAATTCAAAGAACCAGGAGGAGGAAGAAACTAATTATATAAAAGAATGACATGTAAGAAATTAAAAGGTGTCCTGTACAAGGGCAGTCATATGGAGAAAAGTGGATGGGTTTTAGGACACATGTGCAGTAATGTTTTCCTGACTAGTAGACAGAACACTTTGTCCCTAGACCAGGAGCAAAGAAAAGACCACCTGCAGAGATGCTGGAGAGAAATGGTGGCAGGAAGGTGAGGAGTTCCTTAGGATGACTTCAGTTCGGTGAAGTTGAGGCAATGTCATCCACCAAGAGTATTGGGGCAGAGATCAAGTTCAGTGGTGCCATGGGAAAAGGAAAAAGGTATGAAAATCACTGTAGCAAAGAGTGAATGAATGAAGTGAAACTGACAAACACCACATGATTTCACTCATATGTGGAATCTAATGAACAAACTGAACTAGCAAGCAAAACAGAGACAGACTCATAGATGGAGCACAGATGACAGCTAGTGGTTGGGGGGAAGGTAGGGAGTAGAAGGATTGAGCAAAAAGGAAAAAGGACTCATGGGCATGGACAGCAGTGTGGTGACTGCTGTGGGGAGAGAGGTGTAAGGGGACTAAATAACAACGGAAAAAATACAATAAAGATTAAATTTTTTAAAAAGGAAATTTCATTGGAAGGAGATAAAAGAAATTTACCTCAAAGGAATATTGTAAAAATTAACTGTTTAGCCTGGCAACTAGTAAGTGAAGCAATTATCATGGAACAAATTCCAGGTAATAAAATATTTTTCACTGGCATTAAGCTACTTTTTTAATGCAAAAGAATAACTGAGTTCATTCAACGTTGTGGTTTAGCAAACAAGAAAAACAGCAATGGTTTTAGTAAATTTCCTTCAGGGTCAAGATGATTCCAGATCATATAATTCAAGCTGGGCAAAGATGCAAAGGCAAGAACATATATATCACTTTGTCCCATGATGAAGGATATGAACAATGTCCTGAACTAATAACAGGAACTTGCTTGAAGCATATAATGTAGGCCATGTGCTAAAATTACAACAAACCATGCACTATCCACAGCAGACGAACACATGGCAATACCGAAGCTGCATGTACAGTTACGTGGCAGGAGTGTCACAAGAGTAGATAGCTTAATAGGAAATAGGAGCGATGGTAGCCACTGGACAGAAGCATGGCTACTGTGACAGCTTAGCAATGTTTAATATCTCTTGGACTACCATACTCATGAGAAAGAAGGAAACAGATTAAATGTGGTACTTTATATCTCACCATGCTAGCTTTGTATAATGGTTTTCATATCATACCTTTATTCTTTCACGCAAAAACTCATTTAAACAATATTCTGGTCAATGAACGACTCCTAGGAGTGCTGCAAAGGACAGAAATGACAAATCTAAGTCCTCAGTTACCTGCCATGTTGGTGAGAAAAACAGGTTGGAACAATGACCGCTTCAGCCATGAAGGAGACATACAAGATTTGTATGAGGCCATATACAGGAGTATCCTGAGTCCCACTGAGATCTCAGGGCACAATAGATGTCAGCCAAGTGTAGACCTCAGGAACCATGTCTTAGGAAGAGGGCGCTCTATCTGCAATGACCACGAACAGAACAGAATACAGTTTGTATAAAATTAAAAGACATTTTGATCAGAGTGTTGAGACGGAGAGGAATGTGTGTTGGAAAATGAGGCTGGTAGCGTCCGCAGCAGCCAAATAACAAAGTACTGCAGGTTTGGTAACTCTGGCTTTTAAACCAAAACCAGTAGGAAATACATTGTATCATACATGAAAGATACGTAATATTTCCAGTAAAAATGTATGTCACACTCACTGCATTGTGGAAAGTAACCTGGCGGCAGGTGACATTAGACACACTATGGATATATAGTCAGAGAGGTAATAGAAATCAAAAGATGATGATGAAATTGATGTACACATCTATGAGTGTGTAATGTGAATATATATATGTGGGAATACAGACAGGGAGTCTCTCTCTTTCTCGGACACACACATTATAGACAACAAAAGAGAGACTAATAGAAAGTGGGATAATAGATTATAACGGAAACAAATTAAACATTGCTGACATTACCTATAACTATCACCACAAAATATATTTATCCATAATAAGTAGAACTAAATGGAAATTAATATTCAATTAATGATTGTTTAAGTATTTTTGAAAATATAAAGGGCACTTCTACAAAGTTTGATAGTAAATGTGAGAAATATTTCATCACAAATACATGAAATATTTAGCAGTTTGTATGAAATGGCTGAAAATAAAGGCACTGTAAGGTATAATTTATAGACATGCTCTTCAGTCTCCATTTGAAAAAAAAGTAACAAGAGTAGGCTTTAAAGAACAGGAATTAAAAAACACAATTATTCTTCTGCGTCTCAATGCATTTCTCTATACCTTATAACTTACTGAAATATTTATTGACTAAAATGCCCATATGGATAACTTTTTTTCTTCTCACTTCAGCCAGATTTTATCAGGAGGCATTTAATTTTGAAAATATGATACTCATGTTATATCCTTTTATCCACATATCCCATGTTTGACAGAATCTGTCCTCCATCCCTGTTGTGACAGCAACTCTTTAAATTTATCAGGAATGATTATTAACCTTTTTTTTTTCAGCCTGATCTCCCTCTGCAAGCCAGATTTTTCCCTGAACTTTTTCATCCAGATATATAAAAATAGTTTTCACTAGAATGGTAAATATTCAAACTGTTTTTAACAAGAGTGCCCATACCACATCTTTTATTATTTAGGTCTTCCACCCAGAATAGAAACTGATACTGAGAATCAAGGATTTAGCTCTGGCTGATGTGGCTAAGTGGACTGTGCACTGACCTTTGAACCGAAGGGTCATTGGTTCAATTTCCAGACAGAACACATGCCTGGGTTGTGGGCCAGGCTACCAGGTGGGGGTGTGAGAGAGGCAGCCAATCTATATTTCTCTCACACAGTGATGTTTCTCTCCCTCTGTTTTGCTCTTCCTCTCTCTAAAAATAAATTGTAAAAATCTTTAAAAAAAAAGAATCAAATATTTAGTTGATACAACTACCTTCATAAATGTCAACAATACAAGGGGAAATCCCCCAAACAGAATTTATTTATAAAAAGTGTCTATTTATTCTTTCATGTTTAAACTTCAGTCACCTTCAAAGTACTCTCCATTTGATGCAATACACTGATCAAGATCTTTTTTCTACTGCTCAAAACAGTTCTCAAACTCATCAAGTTTGATGTCTTTTAGTGCTTCTGTCATTTTTGTTTCACCTCTTCTATATGAGCAAAACATTTCCCTTTGAGAATTTTTCTAATGGGGGGGGGGCGTCACCCAGGGCAAAATAGAGTGAACAAGGAGGGTGGGCATGGGGGTCGTATTGTTTTGGGTCAAAAACTGCTGAACACTCAGCACAGTGTGGGCAGGCGCCCTCGTAAGTCACCCATCTAGAAATGGGAAAATACATTGAAAATGTCTTCCGAAAATTTTACTAAAGCCAAATGCAGCCTCTCACAACAATGTCAATAGGTACGGTACTCTGATACAGATGGGCTCCTAGAACACTAACCTAGTGGAGGAAGCCTATACTACAAGGGGCCCGCCCTCGCTTACTCTGTGTTATATAAATTGCTCAGTCAGAATTCAAGTAAACTTAACTTATTCTCAAATATTTTATCAGTTTGGTCACATACCTTACCAACATATCCAAGTATTTCAGGCAATGACAAAGATTATCTTCCATGAACTGCGTATAGGAATTGATAGGCCTCATTTTTTTAAACTACATCACTTTTATGATTCCTGACAGTCAGATGGGAAAAGAGAAACAGATTACACTATCAGTAAAGTCAGTTTAGAACTTATATGAGCAAAACACAAAGTCAGTGAAAAATCACTGCACTCCCAAGAAAGAATTTAAAAAGTTTACAAATACGTTTTGTGATACATGTTGATGAATCTGATCATTCTGACATCACTATAGGTGTTCTTAAAAATAAAATGTACAAGATATATCTATGTATGAAAGACCTCATCCTTTTACAGACAGGAACAGTCCATTTACATTTTTTTTAAAAGATATGAAAGGCCAACTGAAACGAGTTACATCTGACAAGAGAAAGGATTTATGTAGTAATTTAGATAGCTGCAGGAACAGGTTTTTATCATGGTTGACCTGGTGTGACTCAATACTTCCCGCTAGAAATCCTCTGATTTGAATTCTCATTAAGTCATGTAAAACATCACATTTCAACATAGTATGTAGTTTAGAAATAAAGGCTATTAAGTTTTCAGCAGCCACGGAAAGCCTATAATTTATATCTTAGATGATGAGTCTTCAGATGCTTTAAAACTGATTGCATTTACATTTTTTGCTTTAATCATGTCTGTTAGCATTATAAAATGATAGCACATTGTTATATGCATGCAAAGCTAGTCTTTCTGACTTATGAAAAATTAAAATACAACTAGAAAGTTTCCCCAATTTATATTCTCTTCTGTGTTACTGAAAATACCTGAAAGCTTATACCATTTATTTTGAAACTAGCATAAGTTTTTAGGTCTTAAATTCAGTGCAATGACCATGAAGTTCACAGTTCAGTACTACACTCATTATGGAAAGATACTTTGATCTAGTGTTCAAAACTAGATGGAATTAAAGATGGTGAAAGAACTTTATCATTTCATGAGTATAGTAACTCAAAATAATAAGTTCTAATGATGAAATGTTGATTGTGTAGCAACAAAATAGCATATATATATATATATATATATATATAATATTGCTGTTACAAGTATGGCTGATATATATATTTATATACATAAATATATATATATATTTATATACATAAATATATATATATATTTATGTGTGTGTATATATATATATATATATACACCAGCATTTTCTAGAGAAGATAATTCTACATATAAACTTCCATTGATTTTTAGTGCTTGAGATGAGGACATACTATGATAATTTTCAAATTGAGAATACATAACCAAGACAGCACAAACAAGAATGATAGTGATTTTTAAAAGTGTGCATGTAGTGATAAATGTTTCAGTCACATCCAGAAAATCGGCAGTTATGTTTATAAAATAATTACGCCCATTTATATAGAAAATAAAACCGTCAGTGAGTCAATACAGTAACCACAGTTTTCACTCAACTGATGACTACTTGAATATTAAAAACAGTTTAATCCATCCTCACACTCTTTTGAGCTGAGATGAGATGCAACCCTGTATTCATGTGTTAACACCAACATACTTGATCATTGCTCTCGTAGAATCATTTTATTATGCTGGCTCTTCTGTGGCCAATGACGAAGGCTGGAAGGGATTCATATTATATCTACTCGGTTATTAAGTTTTGCTTAAAATACTCCTATGGCTTCCTATGATAATTAGAAAACAAAATAATATTCTTCACCATGGCCTTTAAAGCACATGAGCTGCCCTAAACAGAAAATGTAAATTGCTTACATTTGTGTGGTTACAAATAACCATACAACTAGCAAATGGTATAGTGGAATTTCACACTTTTTATTAGCTAAATCTATTACATTTCATGTACAGAACTCTACCTCTCCATGTCATTTAAGAGATTAAAATTTATTTGATTATAGGCATATACGATCTCATTGAATAATGTATTAAATATCCCTAAGTACGAATTTATCCATTCCAAACTGAATAAACTCAGGGGAACAGAAGAGTAGGTGGCAGGTCAAAGGTCATGCCTCTGTTTCTGTTTCTTTAAGAACACTTTTGAACTGGGAGTAAATGCTTCCCAAGCCAAGCAAACTGGGTCATGGAGCTCACCTGGGAATTTTTTTTTATAAACATAGTATTTCATGTTTATAAAGACTTTAAATGTATGTATAAACCAAAGCAGTTCAGGAAAAATGTTAGATTTCAGCAGAATCTATTTTTTAAATAACCTGAAACTTCTTGTTGGTTGTTATCCTCATCTTCCTAATTTGAAAGCATAATAGAAGTAGTAACCTCATTTTGTAAAAAATGCAAGAGCTATAATTTTATACTCTCTGCTAAGCATAAATATAGTGAAACCAAGTGCCATATGGCTCATCATTATAAAAGTTAGTATTTTCACTTGCTTTGTAAATCTCTTTAATTTTACGGAGCATAGAAAGAAAACTAATTGCTAAGTGAGGTCACAGCATTCTCTCTCTGAAGCACCGAACATTCATAAGCTTAGTACAATGTTCTTAGGAGAAAAGTAAATTATACTTGTAAAGTGAAATTATTTATGATGTAATTATTATTTCCCTAGCTTTTAATGAGATGTATGTTTACTGAGCAACTATCAAACAAATTTCACTACTGTATTTTTAGCCAAATAAGATGAATTCATTTAAAAGTGCAATAATGAGCCCATTTAGTAATTGAGTATAAATTGGTTTTCACACAAATGAGAACTTTCACGAGGCCAAAATTAAACTCTTTATAAAACTGATATAAAATTATTTAGTTGTGCAGGTATTATATATTGTCTTAAGTTTTTCTTGATACAGCAATTAATTAAATCTTAAAAATTATATTTATTTTGTAATATTATATTTTCCATTTGCTAATTTCAGTATGCACAGATGCACTGTATAATGAAGAAATACCATCCATGGATTTTTACTTTAAGCAGTAAAAATGGTTTCCATTACATGCAAACTACTATTAATGTGATTCTGCCTCTCAGTGTGGTAATAATAAACATAAAGTCAAATATTTCAGGAGTTACAATGTAACTTTTAAATATCAGGCAAATAGACTAATGTTAAGTTCAAGCTTCGGTGGTGGTGGTGATGGTGGTGGTTGTATATACGTGTGTGTGCACATGTGCATTGAACAAAATTGGTGACATACTTTTACTTCATCTATTATATAATGTTACAAAGATTTCAAAATATTGATTGTGTGTTTTTAACATTATTTAGAAGACATGACATGTGTCACTTATCATGTTAAATTGGAAAAATGTATTGTAGTCATGGATCTTTCACCATTTTTATATTTATTTCATATATTCAAAAAGGCTTTCATTATCTCTGTATTATTTTAAAGATAAATATATACATCAGTGTTACATATCTATGTTATCTATATAAAAGAGAGTAAACACCACAAGCACAGTAATATTAGATTAATACTAGATATTAGATTAACTAGTAGCATACATTAAAAATATTTTTTCCTGTGTAAGTTTTTCTAAATGACACACTCAGAAACATGAGGTCTGGCCAGAAGATATCCAGCCATGTAATATGAAAAATAGAGACATTTACTGAAGAAGATACAAGATACAAGAAACATTATATAAAGGACAATGGTGCCTCAGTCCCCTTCAAAGTAGGCAGCTTGGGGCCTCACACAGTTCTCCCAGTCGCCACCAGCTGCCCTGTTGTACTTTCCTGAATCTCATCGATGGTCTGAAATCTCCTCCCTTTCAAAGGTGACTTTAGTTTTGGGAAAAGCCAGAAGTCACAGCGTATCAAAGCTGGGCTGTAGTGCTTGGGACCTGAGTCATCTGGGTGATTTGATGTTTTGCCAAAAACTGTACAAGACGCGATGCATGAGTGGGCACCTTGTTGTGTTGAAGCTGCAAATCATCAGTTGCCCATAGCTGCAGTCTTTTGAGTTATCTGATTAGTTTCTTCACAGGAATATTCAAGCTTAAAGCAAAATCTGCTGCAGATTTGTTGCTCTACTCACTGTCATTTTGGATGAGATGGCTCGCTCAATGGTATCTAACATTCCCACTGACTAGTACAGTGAAGTCATCATTGTTCACATATGCACATTCTAGTCCACTCTGCTTGGCTACCAGATTACACTGACGTCATGCAAAGTGTTCTTGTTATATTAACAATGAATGGAATTTTCCCAGACAGACCTTGCAGTAATTATTTTCTGTTTTTAAGTTTATATAAAGGGTTATTATGATTTTCTTTTAACCCCCTTATTGATATGGAATATAAAACATATACCCAAAGACTTAAACAATACAAGAATCACATAAAAGTAAAGCTACACAACACAAATAAAAATCTCCTGGTATGCACAAGGTTCTCTCAGTGTTGTAGTCACCAACAAGATCATTGGAAAAGAAAAAAAAGCAACTTTGTTTGGATTTTGAATTTATTTCTAACTATATAATACTGGATAGTGTTTTTTATACCCTATTGTAAATACTATATTAACATTACGAGTGTTTTTTCATATCAAATTCTATTATTTCTGAGGATATCCTATGTCAATTATTATAAACAAGGAAAATCTATCTGGTTGTTAGAAAGTATATCAAGCGTTTTCAGTTATTGGTTCAGTAGGTGATTTGATCAATTATCCTAACACTTGCAGGGAGTGATAAGTAAGTACTCTTGTGTTTGATATTTCTAAATAAAAACAAAAACAAAAAATCTTCTTGTAAATCATTGAGAGGATGAATTTTAAAAATAATACATTTATTGAGAGCATTTCTCCCTTTCAAACTAAATATATCACATCCCTTTTTGTTCCTAGGAATGAACCAAATACATACAGTTCCTGATAAAAGATGCCTTTTTCAAAGTTTGCTCATAATAAGAAATTTCACATTCCAATTTCCCCTCCCATAAATTTCATTTGAGAGTGAAACACTGTGGAAAAAACATTTAGAAAGAAATTTTTACAGGAATGTAGTTCTTAATAGTGCTATATTTATAGACGTGGCCACCCAACAGAGCATGTAGGCAGTAACCATTTGCTCAGTGTTTGCTTGCTACATGCCAGAAAAAAGGCTCAAGACACATAATGGTGGGGAGAAAAGGATTTGGTCCCTGCCTGCTTAAATATATCAATTAAATGCACTAATTAAATAATCATAAAAAAGAAATCAAGTATTTAAAATGTCATATAGAAAAGATAAACATCATTAAGAGAAGCTAAACTGAAAGATCCTTACTTGGAGCTCTCCATACCATTTTAATAATCCTTCTTCAGATGCTCAAAATTATATCTTCCCACTATTTTGAATAGTCTGTGTCATGTTGATTGCCTTCATAGTCTTAGCAGAAACTAATTTTCTAAGTTGACACACTAATTTGGATTAAAATGACAATATATTTATTTTTAACAGGGAGCTATATCCATGGTCCCATAAGTATGTCTCCAGTGATTAAAAGTTCAGCATCATCACTATAGAGCAATGAGCAAAATGTATGGCTACAAGGTATATACATGCATGCATTTATACCACTGATGACTAATCATATTGTGTCCTTTAGACTCATACCTTGAACTCCCAAAGTTACCAAAAAGTGGTTTCTGATTTATTAGATAATCCAGTACAGTTCTTAAATACAAATGAATTAGAATAGAATTTAATAAGAGAAATAATAAAATATTCACACTCTAAAGCTATGCCACACAGAACCCTGAAACCACTTAAGGTGATTCATAGGATCCTGAAACAATACATTTCTGTCAAATCAAACAGATTTAAACTAGTTCCTCACTTTTACTTATACATTAGACTACTTATCACTACTCACTTATGACCTGATCATAAAAATATTTAAATCACTTCAATTTAAGATAACTTGCCATTATTCTAATTTTGTGATTTAAAACCTATAGTTGAATAAATAAATATTTATTGAGATATTTTAACTTTCCTTTAAAACATGTATTGGTTACTTAATAAAGTTAGAATGTTATAGCAAAAAGATAACAAATGACAAATGTTTAATACATACCAGAAAAATTAAGTAGTTTAAAATGTAATTTTTATTCTCCAAAGATTCTAAAAATGTATTTTAATAATTTAGTGCATAAAATGACAATATAATGTAGGCCCTCAAAATTAGAACATTCAAAAGCATGAAATCAAATCTTAATGTTGCCTTAACCAGGTCAAGATCAAGGTGTAGGTAAACATGGCTCACCTCCTTGCACAACCACAGCAAAAATTACTACTAGACTACAAAACAAATATCACCCATAATAGTCAGAAAATTGAGCTATATGAAAATCCAACAAACAATGAATTAAAAAAGTCACAATAATCAAGGTGGGTAGAAGAAGCAGACATGCAGAGATACATGGAGAAGCACAGGGGTACAGAGATGCAGATCAGGTGGTCTCACAGCCATGCGGGGTAGATAAAACCAGGAAGGATACCTCAAGAGCGATGGATCCCAATCCCTACATTAGACCACCCAGCCCAGGGTTCTGGTGCCAGAAGATAAGTTCCCATAACTTCTGGCTGTAAAAATAAGTGGGGATTGGGGCAGTGGAAGAAACTTCAGGATTTTCAAGACTCTCCTCTTAAAGGTCCCACAATGGACTTAGCACTTACACAGACACTCCCCCTAGGCTTCAGCAGTGGGGCAGCAGCTAGAAGGGCACCAGTGACATATGAGGAGAAATTGAAGTGTCTAACATCAGGGCAAGTGCTTGGGGACAGCTTCCTCCAGGACAAAACTCAAGAGGCAAGGCAGCAGCATTGTCCCTTTTTGAGCCCTCCCCCACACAGAGTTATAGAGTGGTGACACCATATCTGAGACTCCATCAAACTGGTTCACATGGGTTGCCCCACCCTGTTGATTACCTAAGGCTTTACCCCATCCAACTTACGTGTGCACTGTTCTACAACAGGCCATGCTACTAAGACAGGGAGTCAAAGCAGCTCTACCTGATACACAGAAACAAACACAGGAAGGCTGCCAAAATGAGGAGACAAAGAAATATTGCTCAAACAAGAGAACAGAACAAAACTCCAGAAAAAAAAAAAAACTAAATACAATGGATATAATCAATCTGTCAGATGAAGAGTTCAAAACACTGGTTATTAGGATGCACAAGGAACTCACTAGGTACTGCAACAACACAAGAAGGCCCAGGAGGAAATGAAGGTTATCCTAAGTGAAATAAAGAAAAATTTACAAGGAACCTAAAGAGGAATGGATGAAGCCAAGAATCAAATTAGTGATTTGGAATATAAGAAAGAAGAAACATTCAATCAGAACAGCAAGAAGAAAAAAGAATTAAAAACAAAACAAAACAGAGATAAGCAAAGGAGCCTCTGGGATAACTTCAAACATATCAACATTTGAATCATAGGGGCTCCAGAAGGAAAAGAGAAAGAGAAGGAAATTGAAAAGTTATTTTAAAAAATAATGAAAGGAAACTTCCTTAATTTGGTGAAGAAAATAGATATACAAGTCCAGGAAGCACAGAGTTTTAAACAAGATGGACACAAAGAGGACCACACCAAGACACATCATAATTAAAATGCCAAAGGTTAAAGATAAAGAGAGAAATTTAAAAGCAGCAAGAGAAAAGGCATTCCCATAAGACTGTCAGCTGATTTCTCATAAGAAATTTTGCAAGCCAGAATGGAGTGGCAAGAAATATTCAAAACGATGAAAAGCAAAGCCCTACTACCTAGATTACTCTATTCAGCAAAAACTATCATTTAGAATTGAAGGGCAGATAAAGTGCTTCCCAGAGAAGGTAAAGCTAAAAGAGTTCATCATCACCAAGCCATTGCCATGTGAAATGTTAAAGGTACTTATTTAAGAAAAAGAAGATCAAAACTATGAACATTAAAATGGCAATAAATTCACAACTATCAATAATTTAATCTAAAAAATGAACTAAGCAAACAAGCAGAACAGAAGTAGAATCATAGGTACAGAGAACATTTTTATGTTGGCTGTAGGTTTCTTGTATATGGTTTTTATTATGTTGAGGTATGCTCTCCCCATTCCCTCTTTGCTGAATATTTTTATCATAAATGAGTGCTGAATTTTATTAAATGATTTATCAGCATCTATTGGTATGATCATGTGATATTTGTCCTGCATTATCAAAATGAAATCAGAACTGTCCATACAGGAGAACATATTTGCCAATGACACATCAGGCAAGAGTTTGATCTCCAAAATAACAAAGAAATCATATGACTCAATGCCTGGAAGACAAACAATCCAATTAAAAAAATGGGCAAAAGACCTAAACAGACAGTTCTCTAAGGAGGACATACAGATGGTCCATAGACTTATGAAATGATGTTCAACAGCATTAGCCATCAGAGAGATGCAATTAAAACCACAGTGAGATACCACCTCATACAAATCAGAATGGCCATCATTAATAAATCAACAAACAACAAGTGCTGGCGAGGATGTGGAGAAAAGGAATCCCTAGTGCACTGTTGGTGGGAATGTAGATTGGTTCTGTCAATTTGGAAAAGCAATATGGAGATACCTCAAAAAATTAAAAATGGATTTGCCTTTTGACCCAGCGATCCCACTTCTGGGAATATATCCTAAAGGACTCAAAATGCTAATTCAAAAAACATAAGTATCCCTGTGTTCATTGCAGTGTTATTTACAATTGCCAAGATATGGAAGCAGCCTGAGCGTCCATCAGCAGATGAGTGGATAAAACAACCATGGGTCATTTACGCAATGGAATACTACTCAGCTGTAAAAAAGAAGAAAATTTTACCCTTTGCAACAGTATAAATAGATCTGGCGAACATTATGCTAAGTGAGATAAGCCAGTCAGAGAAAGACAAATATCATGCAACTTCACTCATATGTGGAATCTAATGAACAAACTGAGATAGCTAGCAAAACAGAGACAGACTCATAGATGGAGAGCAGGATGACAGCTAAGTGGGGTGGAGGATAAGGGGCGGAGGGGTTGAGCAAAAAGAAAAAAGACTTGTGGCCAACAGTGTGGTGATTGTGGGGGAGCGGTATGAGGGAACTAAATGGTAATGAAAAAAAAATACAATAAAAATAATTTTTAAAAAGAATAAATTGTTTCATGTACTCCCAGCTCTACTTTTGCCTCACCTTGTATTACAGAAATAAATTCAACAAAATGAGACAGAAACTTCACAACATGTAAGCTATGAGTAAGTGCAAGTCATATTGAAATGGCTAAAAATTGTATAAAGGAGAGAATTCCTCACGTGTAGTTATTTTCTGAACACCACCTAAGAGAAACTGTTAAAAAGCTGATAACATGAATAAATAATATGAATGAATGAAAGAATACAGAGTTATAGTGGTGATAATTTTCTATGCGATGGTTGCAGCAATACTCTAATGAAACTAACATCAGATTTGACAGCAAAACATCATAGTTTTGGTCCAGGTTTTGCCTTTGCCTCTGTAATCTTTTTTCAATTAACACCTTAAGCCTTAATTTTCATAAGTGCACTTCAAATCAGTACAAAGTCATTTGATATTATTTGTTTTATAATTTTTTAATTATGTAGTATGCAGTTTCTTTCTCCAGAAAACAAAAGAGTAAGAAAAACTCAAATGATGAAAGGATTCATAGATTAAGTAGGCCAGATGAATATTTAGAAATAATGTGGGACAAAAATTTTGAAGAATGAATCAGGAGTGAAAAACAAATTGGTAGTTCAAAAAGAAACAAAAAAAATAAATAAAACCAATGATATGGAAGAACTACTTGGAAACAAAATCTCAGAATGTAGAATAACAGGACAATATTATGGGAGAAAATATAGAATTTCCAATATAAGGAACTAGCCATTTATATCTCATAAATGAAATAATAGTAAGCAAGACAAATTGAATAGAGATAATGCTCAAAAATATAATACAAGGATGCATATCTGAAGAGAAAATAATTACGTACATAAAAGATATATAAGGCCATACAGACACACATATATATAAAAGGGTAAGCAAAAGCAGGCTTATAGTTGAGTACACAAAACACAGAATTTATTCTTTTAATATTATTTATCACATTGTTTTCTATACAAACAACTGTAAACCTACCTTTGCCCACCCCTGTATATATTTTTCAAAGTCAATGCCTTCTAAATGTATTGTCACTGTTTAGCAGCACGGAGAGTCATTTTGAAGCCTGCAATAACAGTGCCCTCAACACTCAGTGCCTACTCCCAGGTCAATGACATATATATTTTTCTCACATTGGAAGCACCCTACTTCTAGTTACTCACTTCTGTACCAGTCAGTTTTGGATAAGTTATGCAATAATTTAAGAAAGTCTTCGTGACTTAGAACAAAAATATTAACCTCTCTCTTACATGTCCATTGATGATTAGTTTGCATCTGCTTCCTATCTCCTTCAGTACAGGACTTACGTTATTTGATATATGCATAAACTTATTGCAAAGGAAAACAAACAACGTATAATAGAATCAAAGACAGGGAATCTCTTAAAATTTCTGCCAAAAGGTTATAAATTCCACTTTTGTAATTTTTAATTTATAATACCTGATTTTGACTTTGCAATAGAAAAATAATTCAAATATTGTGCAAAATTTGATAGAACACCAAAAATGACCATAAATTATTATGTTTAATATATTATCAGTCTACCAAATGAGACTTTATAATGCTTGCTATCAAATTATATAGATTTTCCCAACCCCTTGGATCTGGGAAGGCCTGGCCATTTGCTTTGGACAATAGGAAAGTAGTCGCGTTGACACAATGAAAAGTTTGAGAACTTTGAGGCCTACTCTTTGAATACATCTGCCACATGAACAGTCCAGACTAAGCTACTGGATGATGAGAGCCAAAGCCTCTATATCGCAGCAAAAATCCAGCAAATGCCAATCATGTGAGGAAAGCCATCCAGTACAAGTCAGTTGCCCAAACTGCCAACTGCAGGGAGCCCATGATTGAGCCCAGTTGCAAGGAGCTGAACCTCACCAAGGGCAGATAAACTATGCAGATCAGTCATGAACTACAATAACAGTCCAGCCAACACATTGTGGATTTTTAGTCATGCACCAAAATTTACTGTTATGTTGTCAGATATTTTAATAGAATTATGCCAATTAATAGTTTTCAGGTAATTCTCAAAAATATGGGAGTCTCCCCTTCCTGCCTTACTGTAGAATAGAGGAGAAATCATCCAGATTGTTTAATGTACCTGGATTTGTCTTACAGACAAAGAAATGTAGAGTACTGTATACTGAATCAACATATGTGCGCTCTCAAGTGATTTTGTTTTATGGTGCAATATATTATGAATCATCTTTCCTCTGAAAATGAAATATGTATTTGTATATTATTCAAAAGAATTTTGGTATAAAATAGATGTTAAAGTTATTTTCCTCTATCATTTTAGGAAATGAAAGGGGAAAATATAGTTCTACATGAAGTTCTCTACATTGATAATACACTGAGAAGCGAAGGGAAAAGACAGAGGGAGACAGGCAGGAGCTGAGCATGTATCACACAATGCCTTATACATAGCTATACACATTGCCAAGACTCATTAATTTAATATTAATTACCCTACTTCTTTTATTTTACTTTTAATTATCTTAACATCCTCTGCCATATGTGAAATATAGAGAAAAATAAAGGATGAATGACAAGTTGAAAAGAAACATAATCAGCAAGAAATGAATATGTTTTTGCAAGATTGCATTTTCAACTATATTCTAATGTGCTTGAGACCTATAGTAGGCAAGAAGAATTGAAGTTGGCTTGTGCTTTAAATTACTTTAAGGTTATCTAGGACATTCTTTGAAGGCAACCTAATAGGACACCGAGTGTTTTCTTAGATCTGCAATAAGCAGTTTTATTTTACATCAAACAGAGGTGAGTTTAATAGTTTGACCTAATTTCAAGTAAATAGAGCTCTTTGTGTAAAATACTTGGAAATATTTTGTTCTAGCATCCTCAAGGACATTAGGGAAATAGCTCCCTGTTATGATTTTGCTTGCAGGTTCATGAGTTGAACTAGCCTAAATGACCTGTTCTTCATAAAATGCCCTTTTAATTTGCTGATTTTGCTCCCAAGACATACAAGTCTGCTGATGTACTGATCACTAAGTTCTGTTCGGATAATTATTTCAGAATAATTTCCCTGAGCTGCAAGGCAGGTCAAAAGGGAAAAGGAAATATTACAAAGTTTAATGCTTAAAGGAAGGGTACTGGTAAATGTTTTCAAATTAATGACGTAAGTAGGATTGAAAAGGCACACTAACTCCAAATAGTTACTGCATTAAAATCATTCCTTACTTTAAATAAACACTTTATTCTGAACCCCTGAAGGGAATGATCTCAAAAGCATTTAGAATAAAATGCTTTATAAACCAACTTATGTGCAAAAATTGGTGCCAGAGAAATATACTTCATCAATGTGACAAATCAGAGCTTGGGATGGATATGTTCAGTCTTAACATATTTTATTGTACCATCTTTTATTAATGATTCCCCTACCAAGTCAAATATAATGTGTTTTATAGACATAAGTAGTTAATTAAAATTGTGAGTGAAATCTAAAGGAAGCTTAATATCACCATCTGTCTAGAGTTTTGCCTGCAGATAAATTGAAGGATTTGGTTATTAAAATCCATCATGTTCAGAATCTATACATGTGTTACAGAAAAGAAAAGAGACAGAAGTAACTACCTGATCTGTTCCATTTTAATGTAATATGATACAAAGTCTTTCTGAAAAGAAATGAATATACCTTTGCACACATATATCATATGATCTTATGTAACTAATCTAGCAGTTTTCAGATCCACTACATCCAAGTTAAAAGAGAGTCTGGACTACTTTATCCTTTGCTGTATAGTAGGGTTAAATTTGGTCTTAGCAATACGAAGATGATAAGAATTTAGCCCAGATTCACAGAGATTAAAGAAATACTAGAGTATGTATAAATAACCTATATTTAATGAGTGCTAGTTTTCAGGTACCTCTCTAGCCTTTCAAAAGGTAACATACACTAATAGTCTTATTCATATTAAATGACTAATTCAGTCATTTAAACTCTTTTCAGAGTTAACATAAATATGTGATCCCCAAACTGCTCATATAGAGGTAGGCAATTTACTTTTTCAATAAATAGCCAGATGGTAAATATGTACTTTTTGGTGGGGCATACAGTCTTTGTAACAACAGTGCTGCTGTAGAATAAGAGTAACCACAGATAATACATTTTAAAAATGCAGCTGTGTTTTAATAAAGCTTTATTCATAAAAATAAGTCTGGCCCACTTTTGCTAATCCCTGTAAGTCAATAAGCATCCTGAGAGATGTTAGTTGAGGAAATACTGCTGTTTTCAAATAAGGCTGAAAAATTCAGCAATGAACAGCTTTTGTTTGAGTTTGTACACATATTAGCATATGAAGACTTCTGAGACTTAAAACAAATCTCCTGAAATTTACTATCAATTAACCCTTAAAACAAATCTCTTGAAATTTACTATCAATTAACCCTTTTAAAAATGAGAATTTTCAACTAACTGAAATATACAAATGATGTCAGTTATTGTTATCAAATTAACAATTATCAATTTTACAATTTTAACGGTAATTTCTAAAAGCATATATTAAATAGAAATATTATAGAAATTCATTTCAAAATACATTAAGCAAAGAAAAGAAGACATTTCTTGAATTATATAATTTAAAGTTATCTTCCCAAATGTATGTTTCTAGCAAAGTTAATAAAAGATTACGTTTAGCAGAACCTGAGACACATTTTTACCTGGTGTGGATCAAAGGTGGTGACGTCACAGGGACTACAAGAATTTGGTTTGCCCAATGGAAAGACATATTTCTCCAAGAGTAAGGGAGCAGGCTAAAGTCATAGTTACTTTGTGTCATTTCTAAGCTAATTTTACTTCAGCCCAGGAAGTTTTAAATAATAATACTCATCATGAGCTTTGATAACTATGGCTAAAATTGTTCATTTCCAAAAAGACTGTAAATGTCAACATATTTTTTATAGATTTATTTAACTCTTAGAAATCATTGAGTTACTTGGTCCCTTCCAAAGATATCTAATATTTTCTCCATAAATTGTTAACAGACCTAAGCTTGTGTTAACAGAAAAAATTATACAGTAAAATATCTTAGTGATATTGCATATACATACCCTATAATATGATTCTACAGAGACAGAGGGAAATGGGGAAGAAATTCTCTAGAAAAAAATTAACTTCTCAAAGTCCAGAAAGTAATAGTATTTAAGTTATTTCCATACAGCACTGTCAACAACAAATTTTTATTGAGTATATTGTGTTATGACTAACAGACATGATTTCTATGTAGGATGACATTGAAGTTCTACATAAATAGAGCAGGACCAACTTCCATGAAACAATTTAATTTATATACAATCTTTTTTCTATGGTGTCAATATGAGAAAATGAAGGAATAGATTGTATAGCATTGGCTTGTGCTGTCTGAAAAGGTAAATGCGTTGCTTTAACAAGGCACATCCTTTAGTAGAGTTCCAGGATCACCAATCTATACTGTGAACAATCTTAAATATGTAATTGCTTTCATTGTTCTTTCAGGTAGCTATTACCAGAATTAAAATTTCCCCCTCATTGGAAAGTTAATTGAACATAAGATATGTTTATTATAAAATGTAAAACAATAGCATATATTCTTAAAATAAAATAAACTCATTTGCAGAAATCTCTTTTCCCAAATTCAAAATAGGAACAATTTTATATTTTAGTTTAAACAGTTTTCCTCTCAGTTGGTCAGAAAATGGCGTTTAGTGATTCTGCTGTCTGTCATAAAATTCCTTTCTCCTAACTGTGTTGTGCTAGGAAACTGTTAGAATCGAACTAGTTGAATCAACATGCTTTGTATTTCTTAAATATTTACTAACATATTTAAGTAACTGAATTCCTATCTTTTTTGTGATGACACTAAAAATTTTATGCTACTCTTTTCTCTAGGTAAATCATAAATAAGTTAAAGTTAAAATCCCAAATATAAGGTCATTATTTAATTCGTATATCTTGATCTAGTTTGAAAACCACAACAGGACTATAAAGTTATCAACATTTTTATCCTTTTTCTCTATCCCACACTATTATAGATTCTGAACATTTCTAATAACATTTTTTCCACTAAGAGGTGAACAATTACTAAGCTCAGATTATTCAAAGCTGTTAAACATGCATGGTAGATATACACACACACACACACACACACACACGTATATATATGTATATACACACACACACAGTGACCCCTCACTTATTGTAAGTATTATGTTCTAGACCCCCCCGCGATAGGTGAAAATCAGTGAAATAACACCTTACATTTATTTTAGTATTTACTGTACAGTACCGCAAAATCCCGTGATATAGCAAAAAATCTGTGATAAATAATTAAATGTAATATTTTTAAAAATCCCATGATACAGTGGGGCTGCGATGAGTGGACCAACAAATAGAGAGGGATTACTGTAATATATATATGTTTTACCCAATCAATATTACATAATCCAAATATTCAAAAATTTTTAATTAAATAATTTAAGTTAACTAAAATTCTGTCTTTTGACAACCCAGCAATTTTCCTTTTTATGTATATATTTTACAAAAATGTATGGGTATGCATAATTTCTTTCTAAAAGGATTGTGCAACTTTGGTTATTACAGAATTATACTCTCCCTTTAAGCAGCAATAAAACTACACAAAATATATGAAACTTGTTTTATCACTGTACAATAGGCATTGTAGAACTATGACCCACAAGAGAGGGAAGAAAATGAGATGATCCTTATGCTACCCCATTTCTCTGTTGGAAGACACACTAGGGAATTCTGAGAAGGGACAAAGATCCCAAGCAGAGCACAGCAGTTACACTGGGTGTAAGAAACTGACACTGACTTCAGATTTAATAGACCAAAAGTCTCAGAAATAGAGAAGTTGCAAATCAGAATCTCAGAGAGAGGGAAACTATGCAAAAAAGGAAAATTAAAAATAAAAGCTCCAGAAATTTGTTTAGGGCTACTTTTGCCTTTGTAGAGTATAATGGTATACATACATAGAGAAGAAAGCAAAAGGCTGAACAAAACAAGAGTGGGAGCCATGAGCTAATCAACCTCAAGAACTCACAGATTGCTAATAAGTGTGCAAGTTGCCATAAGCTAGAGGATATATCAAGGTATTCATTAGAGACAAAAAAAAGGGGGGTCAAACCTTAGTTTGACTCTCGAGAATAAAAGCTACACTAGACATCCCTAATAAAGCTTTTTAGACAAGACTTACATCTATCAAATTTAACTGCTAGACAATGTAGTTGCTTACCCAATAAAAGTCCAATACTCTTGAAAGAAAGACAACAAAATCCAAACACTTAATAATGTAAATTATGCTAGCCAGCATCAAGTAAAAAATTACAAGATATGTGAAGAAGGAAAATGTAGCCTATAATAAAGAGAAAAATTGGTTAAAAGAACCAGACCCAGAAATTATATGGATGATGAAATCGGCAGTCTAGGAAATTAAAAATTAAAACTGCTATCATTATTCTAAATAAGTATTTAAAGGAATACATAAACATAATGATGAAAGAAATAAAAGACATAGAAAATAACAAAAAGAAATTTCAGGTAATAAAACATACAATATCTGAAATGAAAACAATAACAACACTGGAAATTAGAAGTTATAGAATGAAAGATTAGTAAACATGGTAATAGATATTATGAAAGATGAAGAACAAAAATAAAACATATATCCAAAGAAAACACAGTCTCAATGATCTAGTAAACAACAGAAATAATCTTTTTAACACAAATCTAAAAGTTCATTATAATTTCAAATCATGTTACACTATCAGACACCTTGTTTGTTCCTTCTTTTAATAAGAAACCTGTAAATTTTCAGCATAAGAGTAAAATAAATATATTGTATAGACTGAGTCTTAAGTAACAATCTTAAGTGCACACTATGCCTAGAAAATAAATATTTAAAATGAGAATTAAGGAGAATCAATTCTATCAAGTGATAGAATTATTACATGCAATATTTTATTTTATAGTGATTATTTTAAACATTCTTAATAACTTAATTATTGTCTCCTTAATATTAGTTAATTTGGTTGTGCTGAATTATCCTTTGAATTGAAATTTTAAGAATGAATCAATGGGGATTTGCTAGTGAATTTTGGAAGAGGTGAAAACAAGCAAATACCTTCTAAGGGGCACAAACAATACAATGAAGTGATGGGGTAAGAGTTATTAAATAATCAAAAAATTACTAATACATAATTGGTAGATGTAAGATAAATCTGAAAACAGAAAATATTACTTTCACACCAATTTTTATGTACCTTAAATTTTAATCATGTAATCTAGTCCTTACTTTTATATCTTCTTTCATGTAATTTTTAGAACCCATAGCTTAGCTATGAAAATTTTCAAGTTACTTTTCGTTTTTAACAGACAAAAAAATGAAAGGTAGTTGTTTGTTGTGCAGAAAAGTAATTAAAACTTATGATTTAAACAGACTCAAAGAGACTTCTCAGAACAAAATGAGGTTATACATAATTACATAAACTAAATTAAATAACATATAGTCCCTGAATTTGTAGCAGACACACATTACTACAAAGAGGAACTCTGAATTTCAATTTATGCTATCCTTCAAAATCTCCTCGGCAAAGTTTATAGGCTAAATATGTAGCTAATGTGATTAAATATGCCAGAATGTTCAGTAATGAGGCCAGAGATCAAAACTAATCATATGAATCATGAACAGGAAAGAACCTGGAGGGCTATGATGATATTGGGAAAAAAAGAATTAAAACTAAAATTGCATGAACCCTGTTTTCAAGCATTAAGAAAAATGAGAAAAAGAAATATATATGTAATTTATCCCCAGCCATTGATGCATGTATTTATTTCTGACTTGTTTCTATTCATTCTCCAAATACTTATTGTTATTGTGCACTTATTGCATGTACTTAAATTAATTAGAACACTTAATGAGCTGATTCCTGTAGATAGACACTTGAACCAAAACTTCAAGAAACTCAAGTGAGCTGTTTTGTAAGTCAACCCACTTTTTCTAGAACAAATGTGTAAAAATTCTGTTAGGTTTCTCACTATACGTTCCCCAAGCTATCGCTTTTAAGAACTCCAAGCCCGTCTGAAGTCTTTAAGCACCGTGAAAGCAAATATCACATTTTCCCTCATTAATCAAGGAGTCTGTCCTATGTTTGCCTCTACTTTTCCATCTTACCTGATTTATTTGGTATCTTCTAAATCAATAGCTTGTAACTGTATGTTCTATGTGATATGATCACATTTTATAAACAACTGGGCTGTCTCTGATTTTCATCTGAAAACATCATTGGAAGGAGGAGTTTATAAAATAGATAATATTTGTTTGAAACCCGAAACATTTGATTTAATATAAAATGTCTTCTCCAAATAGTATTAGTGGAGGGAAATGTCTGCTACTGCTAGGGATTATAATATTAATATTTACTGAGAAAATACACTGTCGTGTTTTTCACACATACAATTATATTTAATGTCCCAGGCAACTAAGCAAATTAATATAATTTTGCTAATTTTCCACATGTAAAATATCAAGCTAAGCAAGCCTGAGAAATTGACATAGAAATGTGAAGAGATGACCTTTGAAGGCCTATTCATTCATTTAACTATTAACAACTAAAGCAACAGAAAAATATTGGCAAAAATTTTTGACTCACTTTTGTATATCTACACATTATATGAATTGATATCACAGATTTCTTCTGATGGTTGTTTTTGGTCCCAGATACACCAAATTACATTAGTAATATTTTCTATATATGATCATCTGTTAAATTTTTATTATAATATGATTCACATTCATGAACCTACTTCTTAAACAACAATGAAATTACATGTTTCTTATATATTCACATTTTCTCTTTTCTACCCTTGAACTTAACCTCCCCAGTGATTTTTCTCTTGGTTGATATTATAATTCCCCTTCTATTTCACTTTTTCAAGTTTTATTTCACTTATACGGATGTCCAAATGACACATGATTAAGTTTTGGTTGAACATTATATAATATCACATTAAATTCTTTCTTCTTCACCTCTTTTTTGACAACTCAACATCCAATTACTAGAATTCATTCATATTGTTGTTGTCCAATAACCCCACCATAAGATATGTCATTTGGTGATTCCACCACAAATTATGTATACTTTTTTCCTGTCAATAAGTATATGAATTTTTCAGGGTTTTTTTTTTAACTATTACTAACAGAAGAATGATACAAACATCATTTTTTACTTGATATCTGGTTTAGATATAGTAAAATTTATCTTGGTTATTCCAAAAAGTGAAATTCTGGGGAGTAAAAATATGACTGCTCAACCTAAAAAAAAAAAGATACTAATTTAATTTCTAAAGCACATTTCCCAGACTCAAAAATGAGTTAATAACCCTATTGATCCATATATTCTCCAGGATTTGGTATTATCAGATTTGTTAATCTCTCCTAATAAAAGTATATGAAATATTATTTCAAAGAAATTTTTGTTCTGCATGTCTCTAATCACTAATGAGGTTTTAGTCTTTCTTTAAATTATTTTTTAGTAATTTTTGTTTCCTTTTGTGTGAATTGACATTTCATGATTTTTGTTTATTTTTCATTTACATTATTTCTTTTGTATTAATGATTTATAGGAATTGGTAATTATTGGTATCAATTACTGATATATTCTGTCAATTTGATACTTAAAATATAAATATCAAAGGTGAAATAAAATGTTTCAGAGGAATAAGTAATGTGAGTGTATGTGATAGTGGGGAGGCTAAAAAGATCTTTCTCTATTATAATAGGATTGATCTTAAATATCTAAAATCCTTTTGGTAAATATAAATATTATTATACTTATGACAAGTTTTCATTTAAATTTTGCTATTACTCCAAAATTCTTACTGCTAGTAGTAAAATATAAAATATTTGCTAACTACTTAGTGATCAACATAATGCTTCAGCATTATAGGGACTTTAGAATAATATTACAGTACACCACTATTTTCCTTATTTTTCTCAACTTCTACTCAAAGCAATGTTACCTTCATTTCTATTAGAGATTAAATAGATTTGCTGGGCAATGTCCCAGTATACATATCACTTTGATTTTCACAGGTTAGTAAAGAGCATTTTCCTAATCTTTAGAAAAAGCTGCTACACCATATTCATATTTTTCCTTGTCTGGCTAATATAATATGAATTGTTCACCTTTCAAAATGTTTTATGAGTCTATCAGCCTTTGACCTTTTTAATACCTTTTTATTATTACACCATCTAGCACAATTACATTTCCATTGCCCTCCTGCCGATGATCTTCCTCACGCTGGTCATATATCTTGCCCTGTTGAGTTCTCCCTGTTACTGCTAACCTAGCCCTGAAACTGATTCATAGATATTCATTTTCTTTTGAACACTTATCAATACTTTTCAGATTCTGGGTCCTTTAATGAGTTTAAATTTTTTTGAAGATCTACTTCTTTTGGTGTCAAAATGATGATCGATTACCTGGCCCCTTCTTCTCCCTTCAATTTCTCAACTTAAGGATTTTAATATTTCTTTTCTGATATATCAATCAAAGACTGAAATCATTTCTTTTTAGAGGGATCCATTTTGGATATTGAAAAAGTGTAACTTTTCCAATTTTCTGTGAAGGATTATTTACATTTGAGAAGCTACCTCTCTTGCTTTACTTCATACACCTAATCCTCTACTTTGCCGCAATTGCTAGTCACTTTTATTCTTTAATCTGTGTTGCTTACTGAAATGCTAGAATTATGGTTCATTTCTCTTTTCTCAGGTTCCTTAGAGTTGCCACAATTTTTATTGTTTCATTAGGAAAAATAATTTTTGAATATTCAATATAGATGCTATAATCTATATTTTCTTTACTTCTAATATATGGGAAGTAAAGAAATATCATTTTGTCTAGTCACAACCATCTACAGCTTTCAGGAAACATTTTATTTCATTATTGCTTAATGATTCTAGTTAAAAACTGGCATTAAACTATTTAATGGTTCTACAGTACATTATCCTTGAAAGTCTGGGATCAACCCACCTTTCTAACACTACCACCCCAAGCATACTATTATACACTCTAGGATATTTTCCTCCATAGATTAACTCATTTCAGTGGTTCAGCCTGAAATGTAACCTCCTTTAAGCTTTGGCAGAGAAAATTCTGCTAAGAGTTCCTTAATACCCTGTAAATGTGGATCTTGCTCTGCTCTGAGCTTCCATCACGATTGTTTTGTCTTCCAATATAATCTGTAATATGACCTATAGATTTTATTATAACTGATGTTGTACTTGTCTGTCTTCCCAAGAGATCTCAAGTAATTGTAAATGTTATCTCTTAATCGTTTACGTTTTTTACAAGATACCTTACTGACAATTTTACTTAGTATTCCATAGAAGCTCATTATTTTCAGCATCTTGGGCAAACAAAATCACTGATAAATTCTTGAATAGACCAGTTTATGTTCATATACTTTAATACGGAAATAATAGAAAACCATCTATAATAGATTATCTAGAATGTTTTACTGGCCATTCCTAGAATTATCTGATCTGTTTGAAAGATCAATAGGTATTTGTCATACAACTTAATGCGTATGTTCTTATTGTTAACTCGGTGGGCCTGCTGAATCTTTTCTTTCTATTTGGAGATATTGCCAAATATGCCATACAGTCCTATACTTTTCTCTATTCACTTTCCATGGGTGTGGTTTAAAATCAGAAGTGTGAAATGCAGCTATGTACTAGGGACCAATCCAAGCCTAGTTCTTCTTTCTTTCTTTTTTTACCTAAGTAAAAGGAAGGAAACCTTCTAGTTTTATGAGGAGCAAACAATATTACCTCCATTGCTAATTCTTTTCTTAATATATTTAAGACTTCGTTAGTTGGCTGTTGAGTGGAGGATGTCTGCCTGATTATTAAGTATCAAACGTAAACCTATTGTCCATTTCCTCTAGTTGTATTTCTCCCTGACATACAAGGCAATTGAGAAACACATTTGACTTAGAAGGGCATTTTTAAAGGAGTATGAGGAATATTTAGTGATGCAGAAGTTGGTGAAGGTCAAGTTTTACACAGTGTTCTGGAAGTGAATCTCAATTTGTTTTGATGGATTGCAGTTGACAATTAATTTGGATCTTATGAATAAACATTGAAAGGTAGATTTCACTAAAGAAAACATGGTTCAGCCCTAAAAGCTCTATGTCTTTAGAATTATGAAACTGATTATAATAGTTATCAGACACTCACCTCAGAAAATATTCCACAAATATTCAGTGTGAACACATTCTATTGGGTTGTCCAAAATGTTCATATTTTTTCCATAAAAGGTACACTTTTTATTTTCACAAAAATTTTTATTGATTTGGGTATTTTGAGTATGTAAGCTATTGGCTTCTAGTGGGTTTATTCCAGGAGTGCTGCTAAACATCTTCCAATGCATAAGACAGCCTTAAAGCAGAGAATTGCTTGGCCAAAATGTCAATAGTCCCAAGAAACTTCACAAACCACTTTTGACAAATTCAATCAGTAACAGCACCTCCTCTATACACTGCACAAATCTTTTTCTTTTTTCATTTTAGTGGAATTTTTATCTTTCTTGAAGTAAGAAAGAATAATATGCCAAAAATGTTGCATATCCCCTTCCATCTTCAATGTTAAAATGGCTCCACAAAAATTCACCAATTTTGATTTTTTTTTAATTCACGGCTGATATGACAGCTGTCACAATATAATCTGACAAAATTGTTTCAAATAAAGTTAAAGACAAATAAGCACTACTAGAGCCATTGTAAGGAAAAACTAAACACATTTTTTGGCCAGCCCAATATTTTAAGTTCTCTCTGACAGCTTTTAGGTTTAGTGTCAACTGAAGGAGATTATATTTTACAGATTTTTACATATTAGAAGACATTGTGAGGTTTGGGTATTAGTGAAGTTGACTTAGCTATTAAGTGATGGGAATAAGTTTCCATTTGAGCATTCTGGCTCTACAGGTGGTCTTACCTACCATGATATACTATTGGTACTTCTATCTAGAAACAGAAATATAAAGTGGCCATGTACATCTGCATACTCAGTGTGTATGTGTTCTTTGTATGTGTGTATATTTGTAAGGAGAAAAAGAGAAATCAGTGAAATTAGAGAGAAATGAGAATGATATCATAAATAAGACTGAAAATTGCAAAATTTGTGATTCACAAATATAAACATAGTGTTCAGATAGTCTCTATATTTCCTCTAAATTCTATAAAGATATCCTCATTGCTTTATGATCACACTTATTTGAAGGAAAAAGAAGACAAGTGGTAAAAATAATAAGATTTCCAGTACTGTGAATCAGGCATTACCTGACCAGGTCTTCATGTTAAATGCTATATTCTTATTTAAATGTTCATGTCATTAAATTACACGTCTTCATTTTATCACAAGATGAAATGAAATGGTAGCAAAATTTAGTCACAGCATCCAATTATGCGGGATGTTTTTCTTTAAAATTTAATTAAACTGTTTTAGACTGTGCTTTTTGTTACAAACTAAAGCTTCACCGAATTATTTTTATTGAAACAAAATAATATCGAAATTGCCTAAGCAGTTTTATAGATATAATTAAATGTGCGAAGGACTTCTTGGGGTTTTAACTGTATAATTCCCATCACAGTCACCAGGGATCATTGGCTTTAATGGGATCGTGCAGTGAGTGCCGCATGCAACACTTCACAAAATTTGAATTAGGGCCTTTTGATTAAAAAAAAAAAAAAAAAAAAAAGAACAAATGAAAGTATTTGTATTATATAATCAATGTATACTGGGATCCTTTGTATTTTACATGCATTCCTATCCTGGATGTACTGCATACTTTATTAGACAATTTTTAGACAAAAATAAGAAACAACTGATTTTGTCCTTTTTTCCCCAGAAGTGTAGGTGTTATAAGGAATGAGAATAATAGTTAACAGTCATAAGATCAATTCCTATTAAAATTGATTTGATATCTTGTCAAAAACTAACAGAATAGGATACCTTCCTCTATGAAAGGCATCCAATATATTAAAATAAACAAAAAATATATATATAACTATTCATTTAACAAAAGTGAGAAACATGTACAGCATTTAAATCATGAAATGATGCTAAATCAGAACACACACACACACACACATAGATACAAATCTCACTAGTCTTGCTAAATGTTCCAGAACTAACTGATTTATTAGTTAATTGGCCAACTGATACAGGAACAAACATTCATGTAATGCACACACTCAACTCTGCGCTAAACTATCTTAATTCCCATAGCCGCTTTGTGGAAAAAGCGTTCTTTTTTATCCCTGATGCAGTGGAAGAACCTGAGGAAGTTACATAACTAGTTTAACACTACACAGTGTCTTTGGTTGTGCTTCCCAGGAACAGTCTGATATGAAGACCCCATGGTAGGGGTTTACTAAGGAAGAGGTCACAGGGAGCACCAGAAATTATGCAGGAAAGAACAGGACGGGGACAGGAAAAGCCTAGTAAGAGTGAGATCTCAGGCGGGGTCCCACAGAGGGGACTTTCAGCCTGATTCCTACATTTACTCTAGTCATTCGTCTGGGGTCACTTGGGGTTACAAATTTCCAGGAACGTCCAGATCTCTCTGGGTATGGGCAGCAAAGTAGGCTTGAGTCGCTTAAGGGCTCAATCTAGCAGTGGAACCAGAAAGTGTACTGAAGTGTATGTGAGGGGAGAGGGAGAGACAGAATATATGAGATCTATAATGATCTGATCAGAAAACTAACATAATCAACTAGACCAGCCATTTTCAACTGGTGTGCCACAAGAATCTTTAAAATATGTGGTACCTGACTATTTAGTCAGGGATACTGACCTCTCCTCCCTTAGGTTGTCAAATAAACAATGACAACAGCCAACACAAACAGTTATTCAGTGTGAATGAATCAAAATTATACTTATTTTTGTCAGATTGGCAAAAAAAATGATATGTTTTTGATGTGCCGCAGAGCTTTAGTAATTAGTTTACAAGCAGCATGATATGAAAAAGGTGAAAATTGCTGGGCTAGACAGACAGCCCATAAGCAGCAGGCAAGTTCTTAGCCTAGGAATTCCATTTCCAGAGGCCAAATTCTAATTTAAAAATTAAAACTAATAAACTAGTCTTACTTTTAATAACACAGGCAGGGGCTGTGTCCAAGCAACAGAAAAATCCATGTGACTTTTTCCACATCGAGGAATGACTGAATCTTTGAGATTAATAAACATGCCAGTGTCTACCTTTGCAACAATGCCACATTGTTTTATGTAAATTTATTTCTGTATGCTTTCAGTTTTAAGATGAATAAATTCTGGGATCTATTGCACATCATGTGGATTATAATGAATAAACTGTTATATACTTGAAATTTGCTCACCACATAAAAAAAAGTAAATATATGAGGTGGTGGATGTATTAACTTATTAACTGGTTGTGGTACTCATCTATCAATATGCATACGTGTATTTATTCATCACATTATACACTTTAAAATCACATTGCTTGATTTACTGTTTTGTGTATGCGATGTGTCATTTTTCTCTTACTGCATTCAATATTTTCTCTTTGGGTTTGGCTTTGAGCAATGTCATTATGATATGTCTCCATGTGATTTTATTTTATTGCAATCCAATGTACTTCCTCTTCGATATAAGTTAATGTTTTTTCCCACATTTGGGAAATTTTTAACTATCATTTATGAAGATATTTTCTGCATACCCCTATGTTTACTGTTCCCATTTTGATAAAATTAACATCCCTCTGATCCTTATAATCAATTTAAATAGTGAAATCAGCTACAGTTCTCTTAAACATCACATTTTTAAAACTATGAAAAACCATAAATGATTTTCTTTAAGTAAGCAAATCATTTTAATTCTACTTCTACTGTGATGATAAACTTTTTTTTCCATCAGTTTAAAAGGGAAATGAAATCTAGGATAAAAGTTACATTGAAAAAAGACAATGGATTTCTATACATAGTTCATCATATTTAACCCAGGATTTTGATGGTGAGGTTCACAATCTCTTTTCATCCTCTCTGTTTCAGATATTAAAAGGGCATGTTTACCTTCAGCAAAAGTGAAAGGGAGAAGCAGTCTGTAGTATGTCTCATGTATTTTAAATAGCAAATTCATCTTTTTGATTGTGGTCATAAATAAACAAAAATATCCCACGGTGTTAAAAAGCAGTACTTTTTCCTGTGTTCATGTTGAAGGGAAGCTTCTTTTGAAATAAATAAAAAGGGCATTAAAATTATTGGAGAATTGTGTTGTGGAAAAAAATTATGATTTATAAAATAAAGTTACTGGCATATTTACAATGATGTATTTGGATTAATGAGTGTGGCTCAAGTTTTAATACAAATATTGTGTTTATATTTGCTATCGGACCTGATATCATGAAGATATATTCAGTTATCTCATTGGATCACAACTTTTCTGAGGAACTTACAGATACCAGTTAGTTTTCCATGCAGTTTTACTTAGAAAAGTAAACAAATGATTAGTGAAACTGTCAATCTTGAAAGAAAAATGTAATTATAGAACTTAATGCTTAGAACATTAATATAATTTATAAGCATTTTATATATTTATTTACCCTATTTTATAGATATTATTATTTCTTCATGATATAAAATAAGTCACGGAGAGATTAAGTGAAATAAAGACAAACTGTCAAGTTTAGGATTTAAAATCAGTCACCAGACTGCAAACTCTGTCATCTTATTATACTCCTTTGTTATACAAGAATTTTGAGAATTACGCTTCTTTGGTATACAAGAATTTTGGAAATTATGCTAACAGTATGTATAATTTTCTCATTTTCTGCATCATAACTGATGTCTATTCATCAATACAGTAATTGTTTAACATAGCTGATATCACTCTATGTTTTAAAATTGTGAAATGGCAGAGGTAAATTCAGGAATCAAAAATTCTAGATCACTTTTCACTATTAAATTATTTAAATTCATTCACTTACAAATGGATGGACTATGCCAGTCATTGGAAATATAGCTGTAATAGGATAAAAAGAATTTGTCTTCATAGAATTTATATTCTGATGGCAAAATCAGAAAATAACATGTAAACAAATAAGAAATAAAAAAACTGCAGGTTGTAATAAAGTCTTTGCAGGGTGGTAAATGAGTACACATTGGGAAGAGCTAATTCCAACAGGGTAATTTCCCTGTGAAAGCTCAGCATGTAGTGGACAAAAACATCCTAATGCAGGTTAAATGCTACAGGAAGTACAGGAAGCCACACTCCAGTGAGTAGACACAAGTGAAATGACCACAGTTGAAAAAATAATTTTTGGTATGGTTGAGAAAGCAGAATGTCTGCAGTAAAGTGCAACATGGAATCAATGTGAAATTGTAGAGATAGTCAGAACGAAAGTACTGAATGAGTGTTACAAGAGCCCAGTACTTATTTGTTGGAAAAGTCTGCCCTATTCACAGTAATGGCTTCTTCTCATAACCCTGATTTTGGACCTATTTCCCCATTAGAACTAATCGTTCAGCTTGGATGTTCATATTTACCTTCCTAGGGATTTACAATTAAAAATGGAGCATACAATGTCTGGGAATGGTAGAGACGCTGAACTATACCATTAGAGGCATTCAATCCATGAGGTATTTGAGCTGAGAACCAAGGACCAGTGGAAGTATAATTTTAGAATTTTAGGTATTAAAAAGAAGGTAAGAAAAACAACATGATAAGTTCGATTCCTGTCAAATCCCTAAACTAAAAAATACCAAGATAGTCCTAATATTTTTAATGAGACTATAACAATCCACAAGGAATATAAAATTGCATATATTCTTCCTCTTAAGAATCTTTTTGGACTTCTGGCAAAGATGGAGGCCTCGACTGACATGCTCCATCTCCCTCCACAACTAAAAAGGACTATGACTACCACAAAACCAGAAATGACCAGAAGTTCCAGAAAATAAAGCTACATGGAAGTCCAATGTATGAAGTTATAAAGAAGTGGTGCTCGTCTGGACAGGTAGGAAGGGTGAAGCTGAGGTGGAGAGGTCAAGCTGTGCTGGTGGTGGCAGCTGCAGCAATGGCAGCGGGACAGTGGTAAGCACAGATACCCATATTTAAGGGAAGGCGAGAAGCACATGGGGAGCACTCCTGGCTGCAGATAAAACCCATCAACTCGCGATTCCAACACCGGGGAAGGCAGACCCCCATTGCCTCGGACTGTGAGGCCTGGATGGTGTGGGGACAGAGGAGGAGGCTCCCAGTCCCTCTGCAGAGAGTGAACAGCAGGAATCCATCTTGGACCCCCACCCCGACACAAAGCGCCACAGTGTGGTGAGACGGGTCACCCAGTAGTGATGAGTGCATGGGGCTCTGCCCCCTATAGCATAGGAGGTGTGACAGCCCCACCCAAGAAGGGAAGGTAAACAAAAACTGTCAAGATGGCAGGGATCATGATAGAGATCCCAATCACACAGCTGACCAGACAGCAAATACATGATTTATTGGACCAGCAGATAATCTTTTTGAGGCTCAGTTCAGAGCTATAGTTTTAAGAATGCTTACAGAACTAACAGCAGATCTTAAACAAGATGGGGAATGAATGAAGGCTAGTCCTGCTAAAATAAATGAAAACACATAAGAAACCAGTGGTAAGGGAAGGAAAACCAGGGATCAAATCAACAAATTGGAACATAGAGAAGGAACAAACAGTCAACCAGTGCAGAAAGAGGAAACAAAGAGTGAGGAAAAAGAGGAGAGGCTCAGAAACCTCTGGGACAGCTATAAGCAAATGAACATTCAAATTATAGGATTGCCAGAGTGTGATTAAGAGGAACTAGAAATAGAAAAATTATGTGAAAAAATAATGAAGCAGAACTTCTCAAACTTGGGGAAGGAAATAGACTTACAGGTCCAGGAAGCACAGAGAGTTCCAGAAAAACTGGACCCAGGGAGAACCACTTCAAGACACATTATAACCAAATTGTCAAAAATCAAAGATAGAGAATCTTAAAAGCAGCAAGAGAGAAGAAAAGAATTATGTACAAAGGGGTCCCAATTAAACTTTCAGCTGTATTCTCAAAGAATACTCTGCAGGCAAGAAAGGACTGGCAAGAAATATTCAAAGTAATGAGAAGCAAAACCCTACAGCCACAATTACTCTATCCAGTGAAGCTGTCATTCAGAATAGAAGGGCAGAGAAAGTGCTTCCAGGACAAAGTAAAACTGAAGCAGTTCATCAGACCCAAACCACTGTTATATGAGATGTTAAAGGGACTTGTTTAGGAGGAGGATCAAAATTATGAACATTAAAATGAAAACTGTATCACAACAATCAACAACAAAAGCCAGGGAATCAAAACAAAGGCAAACTAAGTAGGCAATAAGAGTGGGAAAATAATTATAGGTATGCGGATCATATTGGGGGGAGGTTAGCAGGGAGGGGGAAGGGGAAAAGAGAGGGAGATGGTGCAGGAATTAAGAAGTATAGCAGGAGGGAGTGGAGTAGATAGGAAGATGTTGAGAAGAACTATATGTACAACCAATGCGCATAGATTAAGGGGTGGGGGCAACTGGAAGGAAAGGGGTCATTCGGTGGAGGGGAACAAAGGGAAAAGAAATTGGAACAACTGTAACAGCATAATCAATAAAACATAGTTAAAAAAATTATTTTCTTCAATCTCTCAGACAAATGAAAGAAAGGTCTTCTAGATATGACATTTATATAAATTAATAAGCAGTACTTGTACTCTTAAAATTTAACTACTTCAATTTTTATCTTTGGTCCACATAGTTATTTTTTCTAATTATATTTTACTGATTATGCTATTACAGTTTTTCCAACTTTTCCTCCTTTGCCCACCCTCCATCCAGCATCCCCCATTCCCTCAGGCAATTCGTACAACTTTATTCATGTCTCTGGGTCATGTGTATATGTTCTTTGGCTTCTCTATTTCCTATACTATATCTTACATCCCCGTGGCTATTATGTAACTACCAATTTGTACTTCTTAATCCCCTCACCTTTCACCCATTCACCCACACCCCCTCCCATCTGGCAGCCATCAAAACACTCTTTATCCATGATTCTATCTGTTCTTCTTGTTTGCTTACCTGATTTTTTAGATTCAATTGTTGATAGATATGTAGTTATTGGTATTTTATTGTTCATAGGTTTGATCTTCTTTTTCTTTAATAAGTTCCTTTAACATTTCATATAATAATGGTTTGGTGATGATGAACTCCTTTAGTTTTTTTCTTTTCTGGGAAGCTCCTTATCTGCCCTTCTATTCTAAATAACTACATCAATTTTTTAGAGTGTCTTTGATTTGGATATTTAGCTATTTTGCCATAAAATTATATTTTCACCACATTTCATCTATAGTTACCTTATAACTCATTTCTTTGACTTAATTCTTGTATTTGGAACACCACATTTAAAAAGTTTAACAGACCCATCATACTTACTTGACTGAGTAGGAAAAAATGTTTTATGTCAAACTGATACCTTTTATAAAAAAACATTTTGTTTCTAAATATCTAGAAATAGAGCAAAGTTAACTTTGGAAGTAGAATAGTGGTCAACAGGCAAATCCCTAAGGCTTTATACAATGTTTTGTACAAGAAAATTTAAATAAAAGGAGGTAAGACCATTTAACTTAAGATAAATCCACTGCCTTCATGCTTTAATATCCAGAATACATATTATATCTGTTATTGATACCAATCTTATGGATTAGCATAAATGAACAGTCCTGGATAAGGAGGACTGATTTTATGCTTGGCATCCTCTTATTGTCTCTTTGCCATTCAACTCAATTAAAATATACTCTTACAAAAAGATAACTAGAACCTTGTGCATAAAATTATTTATAATCTTAAAATAAGAATTTCTGGTACATCATATGGGCAGTGACTTTATATTTATAAAAAAACTACCACAAAAATTAATGATGTCTTAGTAAATAATAATTTTACTTAAACTATAAGCAAAGAATTACTCTCACAAATACAGTCATTTAAAGTTCTGCTGACATCATCATTTTATTATACCTGAGAAGAAAATTAATGTTTTTAAACAGGAAAGTATTACAGCCTTTCACATTGTAGGTACACACATTATTTGACCACATCAAATGTTTGAAAACTATAAGATATATAATAGCATTTACAGTTCAAACTGCCCATCAGAAATATTTCCTGAATCAGATATTATACTAGGCATATCATAATATATAGAAAAATTTTAAATTTAAGAAAATTTAAGAAATTATCTTCTCCTTTATGTTACTTCTTGATTACTGGTTGAGATTAGAAAGCATGGCCAATTATTACAGGGCTATTAAAAATTCCACCTGGAAATTATATGCATGAAAATTGTCCAAAGCAAGTCCAAAATTCATATCCAATTTGGAGGGAGTAAAAGGATGTAATTCTATTATACATCTGCCAGAAGAAAACCATAAATATTTAATGAAAACTCTGATGTGTGTGTATATATATATATATATATATATATATATATGAAATATAAACATAGGAGAGAAGTAAAATGATTTTTCTTTATCAATAAAAGTAATTGAGTTACTAAGCACAAAGCATAGTAAAATGAAAACTACTGAAAAATTCTGATTTTCAATAAGGTGGTTAGTTGCCCTAATAAATGTGATAGAAAAATATTTTAATTTTAGTAGCACTTAAGTATGATTTTTGACAATTCCTTCCAAAATGTTTAAGTAAAAAACCTAGAAATATGAACTTCTTCATTAATGCACAGAAAGTACATGAATAAAATTATAAAAGTCTATTTTGAGACCAAGGAAAAAATCAGTCTATTTATGTGAAGGAATTATGTTGTTGACAGAAAATTTGCAATTTTGTAACAATGTTTTATGTCTCTAAATTTATCTATACATTTAATGTAATCAGAATACAAAATTTTATAACAATATTTCTTAGAAATTAAAAAAATGCTCTAAACGGTGTAATGAGTCTAGCCAGAAAACTTTAGTTAGAGGAAAATTGAATAAAAAAGAATTGGCCTTGTGTGGTATGAGAGATGGGTGGCTTCAGCACTAACATTCTGAGTAGAAAAGCACACTAAATCATAAAACTAGACCAGTGTTCTGAACATTCCCCACCATACAAGGTTTTAAGGTTTTAGCCCTCTAATTTTTGGATCACAAGAAAGTCCAGAGATCCTGAGAGAGGAAAAGGGAGCATATCAGGACTTGAAGCAGGGACTATTTACCAGACAGTATAGAAATGTTTAAATTCAACATTTTGACAAGTGGTTTAGATGTACAAGAAAATAGCTATATATTATATGACCCAGAAAACTCTCTTCCCTATATTTACTCAAAAAATTTAAAACATTTATTCACAAAGATATATGCACCATTGTATTCATTGCAGCAGTATTCATGGTGGCCAAGACAGGAAAACAACCCAAGTGTCCTTCAATAGATGATTAGATAAAGAAGTGGTACATATATACAATGGATTAGTATAATAGTACCACAAGATATAGTGAAATACTGCCATTTGAGACAACATGGATAGACCTTGAGAATATCATGCTATGTGAAATAGATGAGACAGAAAAAAGTTAAGAACCACATGGTTTTACTCATAGGTAGGATGTAAAACCAAAAACAATAAATGAAGAAACAAAGAAAACAAACAAAAACTCAGAGATACAGACAACAGTATGACCGTTACTAGAGGGAAGGGGAGTGAGAAGTAGTAAAGTAAAGGGGGTCAAATATATGGTGACAAAGGGTGTTTTGACTTTGGTTGATGGGCACACAATGCAATGTACAGATGATATATGATAGAAATGCACACTTGAAAGCTACATAATCTTATTAACCAATGTCACCCTAATAAATTTAATAAAACATAGCTATATACCAGCTCTGAGTGTGGTTTTGTGCCAAATTAAACACACAACCCTATTAAATTATTTTAAAATGCCATGGTAAATATGGATTTTTACAATAAGATAGGTTATAAAACAACCAACATCCTAATCAAAACTTTCATATCGGTAAAGGCTATCTCATAACCAAATGAATTCCAAAGGGGTAAAAGAATTATCTTGTCCATTCAGCCACATACATTGACTCTATCATTTTAAATCACTCTGTTATACTTTCAGATTATACTTTGAATCTATCACTTTCTATTTATCTCCCCAGTCAGCAAAATTCCAAGCAACCACCTAAGAAATCAACTTTTTCTTGCTTACCTTCTACTGGTTTCACAATTGCTTCTCCATTTAACTCAGAGTGGCTTCATGAAAAAGCAACTTAAGCCATATGTCCTTACACTGTATCTAGTAGATTGATTTTTTTCACTTAAAAGAAAAATTAAAACTTTATACTATATATTATAAGGATCTTTATGAACTGGGTCCTGCTGAGTTTACTCTTTTCAGCTCATGCTTTCTCATCATGATCTGGTCCCACTGGTCTCTGAGTTTTAACTCTGATTGAGAGCTTTGCCACCTCAGAGTCTCTGCAGAGTTTGTTCATTCTGCATAGAAAACATTCCATCAACATGTTTCAAAGTGATTTCTTCTCATCTTCCATATCTGCCCTTAAGTGTCACCGTCTTCAACAGGTTGTCCCTGAACATTACAAGGAGGGGCAGTAACAATGATATATGTTTCACTTATGCCATTGATTGTAATCTGTATTTACTTTATATACTCACATCTTATTTATTCTCTGTGTCCCAAACTAGAACACTAACTGTTGGCCAGTAATGGCATATTTAGATTCAAAGTAAGTGAACAAGATAGGGCATGAGCCTGGTTAAGGATTGTTTTCAGAAGGAAATGTGACCTATTTTACTTGTTACCTTTTATGTTTATAATTAGTGTAATTATAAAATATCTGTACAATGAGACCATAACTATAGACTTATTCATAAGTAATGTACCTGGGCACAAAAAATAATATCAGAAAATGAAACATATAGGGTTCCATTTTACTGAATAAGTTGTACATAATTTCAGTATAATGAGTACTGAATGGCAGACTACTTAGCATTGCTATGTTTTACAATGAATATAAATAAAATACCTACATTTTGACATACTCCAAGTAAAATTGAAAAATATGTAATAATCTCAATGACTTGTTTTGGATTGTGACTCAGATAACCATTGTAAATTTGGGACAAAATATTTTAAACAATGATTATTTGTTGGAAATCGGAGAGACCACAATCACACAGAACACAACCTAGAAAAGAGTTCAATCCTTGAAAGAGGTGAACTACAGAGAATTCATATTTATGTGACTTGAACCCTAACACCATTCTCCAGGTGATTAGAGAGAACGCACAGGGAAGTCTTCATAGCTGTTGGCTTAAGTGTCAGAGGTTTCAGGACTGCATTGAGGGGAGAAAGCTCGAAAGGAGGGTGCCATGTAACGGGAATACAAAAGCTCTGACTAGAAAGCCTGTCACGTCCTTGGCTGACCAGTGAGCTGCACATGGGTGCAGGGGACTCTGCCTATCCCAGGGGAAAAGCACCACGCTCGCCTTGCTCATTTTTCCCTCTCTCAATCATCACTGTCCTTAATCATCACTGTCCTGTGTGCTGCCTGTCTTCCTATGTCTGAAAACAATTTTTCCATCTATTTTTGCTATACTTTTCGTTATTTGAGGCAGGAAGCATTACTTCATTACAGCTTGAAGTGTAATCCCTCCACATCAAGCCTCTAAAATTTCATAAGAAGATTTAGGAAGTTTTGGAGTAAATTTCATAACATTGTCCACCTATGTTATATGTTATTTTATAACTACTTTCAATGCATTGTACACAAACTAGGGGATTTTTTTAATCATGTACACAAAGATGTATAGTTTCACAAGATCTAAAGTAAAGTGGTTCTTGTTATTGTTTTATTTTAAAGTTGTATTAAAATATGAGCTTTTCACTCTTTGAAAACTAGTAGATAGAAAGTGTGGGATAATTTCCTAAATAACACTTTTATATTCTTTTCACAGGAGGGAAAGAAAGCAAAACAAAACAAAGCAACAAGAGGTTTTTATGCAGCATGAAAACTTAGCTGCAATTCCCTTCCAAAAGATCTTGCCAAGGATGGGAAAATGATTTACATTAAATACCAGTATATTTGTGCCTGGGGTCATTGAGAGGAAGAAAACTTGACTGCCAGGTCAAATTACAAAAATATATACAACATAACTTGTCAAAAATTTGCGCAGTGATATTCTTAGTGGCCTGGGTGGGGTGGGGGAAATCCAATTTTTAACATATTTTCTCAGCCCTCTAAGTGAAATATATTTGAAAGAAAGAAGTCAGAAGAAAATTTACAAAATATTCATCTACCTCTCATAGGTAATAGATGGAATAGTGACCTTGCATGGCTAGCCTGGAACTTTACACGTTTTGATTCTGAGCCGTTTGAAAGGCCCGGACTCAAGAGACACACCCGTTTTACCGAGCCAGACAAGCCTTCTGTGTTTCCAGAGCCTTGAACTGACAGTTCTGGAAGTCCCCTTGAATGTCTTTGGGTAATCACAAAATTTAAATCCAAACACCCAGAGACAATGAGGATGTATTTCAGACATAAGAGTGGATCAAAGAGTTTTCAGCTTCCAGGAAGGAATCGATATTCTCAAGAGTCTTGTGCTTTTTCTCTCTCTGAAACATGCAGCAATAGTTAAAAATTAGTGGAAATTGATTGAGTTGGTTTATTAAGTAGCTGAGTTCTGTCTTCTGAAAAATAACATTAATCAGCTCTCTAGACCAGCCAGTGTTGTCATTTTCTCCTGTTTTCTCTCCTTCTGGGAGATTTTTAAGCATCTTTATCTTCCAGTATTTCTATTAAGTTTTACTTTCTGCTATCTTCCTTTTAACTTCCATTTTTTGGTATACAATTACTTATTACAGCTTTCTTTTATTATGAACACTCAAAAGTCTAAAAATATTAATAGTGATCCTCTAAGTTTTATTATCCCAGCCCTATTTCTATTTCCTTCTATTTATATTTGTTTCCTGTTTCTCTTTTGTTTCTACTTTTAATTTCAGATGTTTTCTTTAGATATAATTTTCTTAACTTTGCAGTGATCCTTGGCTACCGCCTTGTATACAGTGATAGAAAATTAAGAATCTGACTGAAAAGGACCACTCGCCATTACCCCAACCCTACACATTCCCTCAGAGTCTCTAGAAATTTTCTTTAAAGTTCATCATATTTCAGAGGGAAGACTACCCCAATATCCTAAATGGATTGTAAACCATCTGGTTACCAACATTTTTCTTATCGCAAGTGGAAAGTAAGTAGTGGTCCATACATTCCATAAATGAGCATTTACTTAATGTCCCACGTGGAGCGTGGTACCTGAGTTCTCCATCATGTCTGATGTAAAGAAACCCCCAGGCTTCTCCCAGGGTGTGAGGAACAGTCAAGATAGTGGAGTAGGTTCACTGGTCTCTTTCTTTAAAAAAAAGACTGTCACACAATCCTCTCATTTTTATTTCTCCATCCATCTCTCCATCCATATAATCTTCAATGTTTGACATATTTATGAAATAAATTGATTTCTTATTTTTGTCTTATAATCAGAGCTTTTGGTTCAAATAATTCAGTTTTCACTTATCTATCTTCTTCATATATATAATATATTCTTTTCTTTGTTTTTGTCCTCGTGGAAAATGCCTTTAAAATCCATTATAGTTATTTTAGTGATTTATGGACATAGTATAATTAATTGTTCAATAATTGGTTTAAATAATACATTTTAGTTTTCTTAAGTACTTTCACTCTTAATATGCACTAGTTAAAATAATTAAAGTCTGCTAAAAATACCACCATACAACTATCAGCAAAACTATTATACATATGCATATAAAGAAGTATATTACAAAAATTACTCTCAGACACATTATAAGCTCACCAAGCAATAAAAAGTCTGTTACAAGGAAGGTTAAATATAAAAATTTCCTTGTTGTTCCTTTTATAGCATATTTTTAGCACAGAGGGTCAATGTGTAGTAGTGTCCTACCACAGTAGGTAAAAACAAAATAAGAACAAATAATTGAAATAAAAATTAATGGAGGTTCCCAGCTTATTTTCTAACAATATATAGTATAAATTTTAGTTTAAATGCTATACGTTCAGCATTTTCTTCTTAGGCAATCATTACAAAGAACAAAAAGATATATATATTTTTTTGGAAATACATTTTCTTGGTAAAGAATTTTCTACTTTTGTGCTCACCATCTATTAGACATAGGCACTATATCCTGACTGTATATGAGAGAACTTATTTATTATTAACAGAGTTTTATACAAACATGTATTCATGACATCAGTTTGCTCTCTTTAACTGTACCTCTGGGCAACATGTGAATCATTTATAAGTTGCCTATTGGTCTCAAAATTGAAAAGACTGGAAATTTACAAGCAGACCATGATGCACGCATACATGCATGTGTGCGCGCGCACACACACACACACATGCTTTAAGTGAATTTCTTTCCATAAAAAGCAGTTCCTTATTTAGTAGAATAATAAAAATTGAAAAACACTAGCTCTATTAATTAAGAAGGGTTTTCACAGGTAAATAGATATTAACCTAGTATCTGGAAGATAATTATATTGAGAGATTCTGATTGGATATAGTTTATATAAATGATTAACTACTATTAATATAATTAATTTTTTAATGCTGTAGAAAAAATGTTAACAGAATATCAGAATATCAAACCAGACTATCATATGTCATGGAAATAATAGAAAAAAAATCAAAAAGTATTGTAACACTTATCAAAATGTCAACACTAAAAATACATTGTTGACTACTGTGTCACTACACTACACAAAATTTATTACACCTATTGTGGAAATGTACCCTGTGAGATGACAGTCTCAGGTTAATTATTGTAGAAGTTCACTATATATTAAGAATATATTTTATTTTAGAATTATATTCATTCTTAATTTTATTCATGAACTCAAGCCATTTTGTATACAGAGCAAGGTATGTAACATAATGAATCTTATGGCCAGACATCAGTTAAAGAACTTTGTTCAAGTAAATCATCAACATCGTTTATTGTTCATAATGTAATCTGGCAAGATAAAATTATTTCTCACAATAGTTGTATAAAATGGGTGTGATTGGTGTCTCAATTTTATACATGAGGAAATTAAGCACAGTTTAATTTACATATACAGTGCAGGAGCAGGGAGGGAGAAAAAAAAAGAAAGTCTTTTAAATTTGTTAAAGGAGATGAGAAAATTATATTGTTCCATAAACTGTATGGTTTAGCTCTTTAGTATTTGTCTACCATCAAAAGACAACATGTCTCAAATTTATACAATTTCTCTAGTAAGATACATTTATAGTTAATCTCCGACACTATTCATTTTCATCTATATTGGGTTGCATAAAATTCACTTTCAGCAATGATGGTTATCAATAAAACAAGCAGATGGGAGAAATTGCCATCTTAAATTGGAGAAAATTGTCACAAAGCATTATTTTTCATATGCATGAGTCCTCAAAAGATTGTGCCATATCATTCAGAGTGACAATAGACATCCTATCAGCACAAAATATCATGAAATCCATGATAAAACCTTTGTGCTACAGCAGACTACTGCACTTGAATTAGATATACATTATACCAGAAAGGGAAAAAAGAATATTATATAAATATTACAAAGCTTCCTGTTGAATGAGATAATTTTTTAAAGGATAACTAATTATAGAAGGTTGGGAGTTAGCATAGAAATTTCTAAGACAGTAACATTTGTGAATGTAAAGCTATTCATTCTTGATTCATATTTTCTGATTTTCTATCAACGATTATAGCTGAATTCATTCCTCTGTTATCTTACAAAGGAATAAACATTAGATAGAAAAAATCTTGCCATACTCACTACTATATGGTGTTTAATTTTTTCTTTAATGCTAGTTGGATCAAAAACAAATATTAACCTTCTACATGATCACATGTTATTCAGAATGCCTTCCTTTGTAACTCTCCACTGTGACCTCACTACCATGAAAATTGTCCTATGTTTGTATTCATTATGTGTCTATCTTCCCATCAAAATAGCCAGTTGTTAGGAAACAAATGTTACATTATCATTTGCAAAATGCTGACACAAAGGAGATCTTTAATATGTGCTGACTGACTAAATAAATAAATGGAAATTTATTGCCTTTTTCATTATGATGAGAAATTTAGAGAATGTTTGCAGTGACAGTAGAACAATATTTGGGTAAGAAAGAAATATGACCAAAACAAAGTGGTCAACATTGGCAAAGGCTACAAGAGATTAAGGAGAACCAAGACCAAGAGGATGTAGAAGTCAGATTATAATGAGAAAGAATGTTAAAGCAAGGTGAATAAAAGACCAACAATAGGGTATAAAAAACAAATTAATATGTCTTGCAAAAATGGTTATAGAAACTCAATTCACAGCAAGGGCAAATAAGTTTGTTTGCAAAGAGGCTGATGAAAAGAAAAAAGTAGTACATTATGCAGTAGGAATGGAAACATAAAGAACCTGTTAAATCTATTTTTATGGCAATTTGCTGAATGATTCTTATAATTTTATTATACTCTCTACAAAATGGCATTCTCCAAATTGAGTCTATGATTTTATTCAAATTTGAATTGCATATGGTTAAACAGCAAAGAAAAAACATTTATAAACTAAATTTAAAGATCAATTTGTGTGTCTGTGTGAGTAGATACACACACAGACACACACAAATTTGACCTCATTCAACAAAGCAATTGAAATGGTTGGCCACAGCTAATATATGCATATCACATTTCTATTTATAAAGTATTTTACATAAATGGTATCTGATACAATGAAATTTTATGATCACAAGAAAAAAGAAAACAACATCTATTTTGCAAGAGCATACTGAAAGTCAGTTCAGGGTAGAAAACATGTATAGAATATATACTTTTGTGTTTCAAACTCTATGCTGAGTAATATACTATAGAGGTGTCTAAGAATTCCTTTTTTGAATAGGCATGTACTTTAATGAGAGTACCAAACATATAAATGGACCAACTCCAATACAGGCATTAAAATAAAAACATGTACAATGTCATGTGACAGCAAACAGGCAAAGGGCATATCAGAGAAGTTTGCTATAAGTGTTGATGATTGATTGGAACTGATTGAAATAAGAGGAGGTCAAGAATTATAGATTTCAGATTACAAGTTTCTGTACTACGCATACATATATATAAAATATTTGAAATTTAACAGACTTATGTTAATAGATGTTCAATTATATTTTAAGAGTTGGAAGCTTAAGATATCTTGAAGACATACAGTCCTGACTTCTAAGCAGTAAGTGAGGTATAATGAGGTAGAAATTCAGGTTGAAACAGAGGCTAAAGGGAGGTATTGGGAATTATTAGCATACTGATGGAATTTCTAATCAGGAGAGTAAATTAAATCAATCAAGCAAAACATGCAGAAAAAGAAGTACAATGGACTAGTTTACAACTCCTTGGGAAAGCCAGTGTTTAAAGGTCGAGTAGAAAAGTCAAAGCCCATACATGTGATTATGAAGGACTGGGGAAATGATTCATGTAAAAAAGTGTCATGTACACCAGAAGGAGTAGAGAGTTTAAAAGTTGGCTATTAAAACATCACTAGAGTCTCAGTTAGACAAACACTGAAGAAGCCATTGTAGAAAAACAGCTTTAATAGAAGAGAAAAAGTAGAAGATGTTCTAATATATCTGAGGACGTGAGAGGAATAGAAATGCTATTGGTGACGAGCTAATTTGTACAATACTTTGCTGAGAGAAAAGTCAAAAAACAAACAATCCAAAACAAGAACCCTGAAAGAAAAATGTGGAGAGCCTATAATATCAAAAGGCAGTTTAGGCAAGAAACCCACATGACTCACATACGTAGCAGGTTCATTGAATGGGTTGACCTTAATGGGGCACAAATAAGAAAAAGCTTCATTTTTATTCAGCTCTTCAGTTAGGCTCTGCCAATTCTCTCATACCTGCCCCTTGCTGATCTCTGTGAATCCCAGAGCTCTCCTTTTATTTTTATTTATGTGATTAGCCTCATTTTAGGGATTACTATTCATCTTCAGATACTACAAAGTCCTGTCTGGTCCTATGTCAACCTTTAATCTCACAACAAATACAATTATATCTTTTATTCTGGGTTCACATCAGAACCACAGCTTTGAGTTTCTCCCAGGGGCAGGTATGGAAGCATGTGCTCTTCTACTGCTATGTACTCACTCCCTTGTCTTCCCTACCTTACCCTGCAGCTACTGTTTCCAGCAGAGATGTAGGATGAGTGTACTTAGGAGAAAAAGAGAAAACGCATTTTATTATGAGGTATAGGTAGTTTTCTTTTTGTTTTGTTTTTTTTTTTTTTTTTTTGCTATCTATGCTTTGTGTAAACAGAAAATGTCCTGGGTAATACTGTGAGGGTTAATTCAGATAAGTCTCTAAGGTTCAGTAGATAATCAGCTAGCAGTCTCTTGTCTTCACAGTCATGTCAGACTTCACCAAAGAGCAATCTTGCAGACTCTTCACAAGGCTTGAGGTGCCAATAGCAGGAGCCATGAGACATGGGATAACAATGGTCAGCTTCCATGAAAATGCACTGTCCACATCAGGGATCTGTATTTCTATGCTTTAAGAGGACCTCCAATAATGTAAATAAGGGAAGTCTGGAAACAGCAACATGTAAATCCCTGCAACAGAGCTATCATTGAAGTTTGAATTTATGTAGTGTAGTCATCTATGATTTTTAGGTGGTGACACTAACTCCTTATCGTCTCATTCCAACTACAGAAGAGCCACCAGTGTGTCAATGGTTAGAGGCAATGGGACACGAGAATAATGACAGAGCAGAGGCTTCTCTTTCGTGCTGCAGGTCCTCGAGTCTAAGATTAGGTCTCAAACTCACTTGGGGGAAGGGGAATTTGAATTGGATGTGAAACCGATGTCTCAATTAGATTGAAAGTTTTAATGCTTGAAAATGCACCTAAATCATCAAATGAGACTAATTAAATAACAAAACGTAAATAATGAGCTAAACGCAGGATCAGAATATCCACTTAACTAAAATCACAGATCTTACTGAATGTCAGTTTTATTAAATAATTTAAAGGATATAGGCAAGCAGGAGGGTCAGTGAAGCAAAAAGAGGTCTGATAAACTGAGGCAGTTCCCAGGCTCCCATCCTTCCACGTCAGATACGCATCTCTAACACAGAAGAGATGAGGTTCTCAATGAGAGCTGAGGGGTGTGTCATACAGTGGCAACCCTTTCAATTATGACACATCTTCATTTTATATCAGAGATTGCATAGCTTACATAGAATTCTCAAGAAATCATGTCTCAGGGATTCTAGGTTCTACATAGTCTAGATTTATTCTTAGGCAGAGACATCCTAAAAAGGGTATTTTAATAGTAAGTTCTCTACCTCTTCTCAGATATTACTTGTTTTTCCTGAGGGGTCAGGAAATTAGTCTAGTTTGCTTGCTTTATGTATTTTTTCCACTTGAACTGGGCTCCATGTTTAAGAGATTAGGTGATATTTATATGTTACTTTTAGCTCTGGCTAAAAGGGGTTATCTTCTGGAAGGCAGGCCCCTTGTAGTATGGGCTTTCCCGGCTAGGTAAGTGTTCTAGGAACACATCTGTATCAGTGTACCAGCTGGCATTGTTGTAAGAGGCTGCGTTTGGCTTCAGTGAATTTTCTGAAGACTTTTGAACGTTTCCCATTTCATAATGGGCGATTTACAAACACACCTGCCCATACAATGCTGGTTTTCGACAGTTTTTGACCCAAAACAGCATGACCCCCATGCCCTACCCTCCCTAATCACCCGATCTTGCCCTGAGTAACTTTCTTGTTGTTGTTATTGTTGCTTCACTGGATGAGAAAAGTCCTCAAAGACAAATGTTTTGCCAATATGGAAGAGGTGAAACAAAAAACAGCAGAAGCACTAAAAAGCATCAAAACTGATGAGTTCAAAATTGTTTTGAGCAGTGAGAAAAACATCTCAATTGGTGTATTACATCAAATGGATAGTACTTTGAAGGTGACTAAAGTTTAAACATTTAAGAATAAATACATAATATTTTATAAATAAAATCCAGGGTACTTTTTATTCCCCTTCATATATATAATACCAAGTATTAGGTAGAATGTGAGAAAATATTTAATAGATAACACTTGTGCATTGCTATAAATAAAATATGACCTAGAAATCCCACTTTGTAATATATGGTCCAGAGACTACCTTGCACTGATTCCTGAGAGTATAGGAGGGTCAATGTTCAGTGTAACATCATTTCTGGTAGCAGAGAGTAGGAGCCAACCCTGATGCCCATCTCTGAACATCTGGGCAAGAAAAACATGAAAAATATCATTATAAGATGCTATTCATACGTTAGAAGCAAAAAGTTATATGTAATTGGCAATATAGCTACACATTAGGATCATGCTGTTGAATGAATAATGTTAGATTAGAAAATACCATTCATGTATATTTAAACATGTGTAATGTACACAAAATAACAACATATATTTTACAAGGGCTCATATTTTTGCAAATACAAAAAAAATATGTGCGTTTGGGTATATATCAATGAGGAGCAAAGTTATATGGATATATTGATAAAAGGAATAAAATTAATATTAAACATTAAAATAAGGTACCATTCTACTGATGATGATAATATGCTTTATACTAAGAAAATTAATTAATCTCAGTGACTTAACTTTTTATACCTCTTGTCTAAAAATAAATTGAGAAAGAAAGATGGGGCTCAAGGAAATATGTTTGGCTAATCTGATGAGAGTTTTATTTTTGTGAAGTATAGAAATAATTGTTGCTGTTTTGCTTTGCTTTCCTAAGGATGGGTGATATAATTACATATTTACAAGGAAGGAAATGGACTTTAAAGGAAGCAGTCACAACATAGAAAACAGTTTCTCAAAGAGTTAAAGCAACTTTTTCTAAAGTATAAAAGCTACCGAGTGAACAACATAAAATGGAAAACCCAAAGTCTGACTCCAAATTCATTATTTTCTCTAGCATATTTACAAATTGTGTACACATAAATGTAAAACTATTCAGTCTATTAGATACCTAGAATCATCTCATATTTGATTCTGATATGTTTATAAAAAATCAGTTTCTGTATTTATTTTGACTTATTGTACAAATTTAAATGTTTACCTAAATATACCTTTAAAGTCTATGCCAGGTTACTGTTATGACTACAGGGTAAATACTCTGGGAAGTAATATATGTATATTGAAAAATTGCATGGATTTAGGTTAAAGTTCTCTAGTAAAATTTTACATTTGAGTCTCCATGTTTCAAGTTAGTTCTTATAATATATATTAACTTATATATGCAATTATGATACAAGTATCTTTTATTTTATAGTTAATTCATTGTATACATTAGAAATTCTAGAAATAGCTTAACAGAATTATAGAACTTGTTTTAATTGTTGCATGTGCTTTAATTTATTCTACATAAACTTAGTAACATAAATATTATCTTCTTAATTCAGTAGAGCTTTATTCTTAGTAGCATTTAATAGTTTCAAATAAAGTACAGAGTTTGATATTCTACAAAATTAGAAGCCTATCTCCAGTGTCTAAAATCTCAGATATATAATTTTGCTTTTTAAATAAAGATTATCATATTAAATTCCCATAATTTTCCATAACTACAGTAAAATAATACCTAAAATTTCATATGCAACCTGTATTAATTTTTTATTAATGCATAATAGTAATAAAATATCCAGTTATAGTATCACATAGCTATGTTGATATTACTATAATTCAAAATCCTGTCTTATTTAATAGAAAAACATGAGTAGTTAATGTCATCACAGTCCAACTCACTTTATAAATATAAAGATAATACTGTCATTGTTTCTTTAAAAAAAGGAAAATGTACAAGTGATATTATTGGTAAAATACAAATGTTTAAAAAATTTTTTCTTTCTCGGTATGACAAATATGAAATGAAGTTGATGAATTCACTACAATGTATCTTTTCTTCTTTTTTCTCCCCTTCCCTGGTTTTAGGTTTTTTTCTTATAATATTCTCCATTAAAACTGCCTAAAGAATGATCAGAAACAATGACACAGGAAATAAGGACCGTATCATTGGTCACAGAAGATAATTATTTAAAGAAAAATAGCATCATATAAAGTTACTTTATCACTGACTGGATAAGGAAGTTGGCTTGTACTTAAAAAAAAAGTGGGGAAGCAAAATAGTTTGATAAATGAAAGCAATCAACTAGAGATGAATGACCACAATGATCTGACTTGTTCATTTACGAGCTTCTGGGAAACTTTTATACTTTCAATGAGTCTGAGAGTTTTTCTTTGCTTTTGGTCAGACCTTCATATAACTTATTCTTTACTCAAATAAAAATAATAAAAGCAAGAATACAAATTAATTCTTTAAAAAAGAGCTTCCCAAAACATACACATACTCTCACACACAAAAAAACTTGTTAATACTTCTCTTCCTCCTTTCTTCACTATAGGCATATCAACATTGCTTTGTTTATCATAATAGTTTTTTTTTTTTTTACATTTTTCTTATATTAACAATTAGTATATTGAATAACCAGAAGCTGTGAAATAAAAAGAATTGATTTCTATTTCTTTCAGTTATTATGATATCTTAGGCAAATCTCTTCCTCTATGAAATATAATCTTTAAATGCAAGACTAGTTAAAGACAATGTTTGTGAGAGAAGTTTGGAAGGAAGATCCTATTGTGTTAAAGAGTCTGAAATACCTACTTTCAAATTTTTCTACATACATAATGCCCTTGGCCCTTGTCATCTTTTGTTGTGGAGTCTGAATTTTCTTGTGTATAGTAAATATGCCTATATTATTTGTTGTGCAAATTAAATGTTTTATGAATACTTTCTGACATAAAATATGATTAATAAATAAAAATTTCCTTTCACCTCATTATTAAAGTGAAATATATATTTATTATCACAATTTACCAGTTGTAATCCTCTGTATTAAAACACTGCTGTTTAATAGGTACATTAAAATGTTACACATGAATTTCTGGTCAAGATGGTTGCATAGGCAGACATAGCTTGCCTCTTTGCACACCCACATCAAAATTACTACTAAAATATAAAACAAGCACCACTCAGAATTATCAGAAATTGAATGGAAGTCTGACAACTATAGAATTAAAGAAGCCACGTCCATCCAGACTGGTAGGAAGGGTGCAGATGCAGAACGGGCTGGTCCCTCACCAAGTGTTGTGGATAAAAATTCTGGAGGGATATTTCAGGAATGAGGAGTCCCATACCCACACCAGTTCCCCTAGCCCAGAATTCCAGTGCCAGGAAGATAAGACCCCACAATGTCTGTCTACAAAAACCAGTGGGGACTGAGTCAGTTGAAGAAACTACAGTAGCCCCAAGAAGTTCCTCTTAAAGAACACACATAGGGACTCTCCTACTCAGATTCACTCCCTCTGAGCTCCAGTACCAAGTTGACAGCTTAAAAGGCTCCTGTAGTATACAGGGAGAAATTGACGTGTTCAGCATCAAGCTAGAGGCTGACCATGGCCTGTATCACCCAGGAAACTTCAGGGCCAGCGCACCCAGTGGACAGCTACAGACCACATGGGACCACCACCATCCTGCCCATGCACAGTTAATCATCCAAGGAGGGTGAAGGTTGATGGTCAGTTGTCACAGCCAGTTTTTGCAGCTGAGTTGTCTGGGTAAATCCCTCCCAATGATCTGCCAACAGCAACCAAGACTCAACTACAAGAGGAGGGTGTACTCAGCCCACACAAATGATGCACATTGCGTACCCAGCTTAGGTAATAGGAGAGGCTGTGCCGCTGAACCCTACAGGACACCTACTACATTAGGCCACAGAAGCAAGACAGGGAGTTAAAGCAGTTCTACCTAATACATAGAAATACATGCAAGGAGGCTGCCAAAATGAGGAGACAAAGAAACATGTCCCAAATGAAAGAATAGGTCAAAACTCCAGAAAAAAGAGCTAAACAAAATGGAGGTAAACAATCTATTAGATGCAAAGTTCAAATCACTGGTTATTAAGATGCTCAAGGAACTTCATGATGACCTCAACAGCATGAAGAAGTTTCAGGCATGAATGAAGGATACAATAATTGAAACAAAGAACAGTTTACAGGGAAACAACAGTAGAGTGAATAAAGCCAAGAATCAAATAAATGATTTGGAACATAAGGAAGCAAAAAGCAATCAATCAGAACAACAACAACAACAACAAAAAAAAAATGAGGATAGTATAAGCAGTCTCTGGGACAGCTTCAAGAGGTTCAACATTCACATCATAGGGGTGCCATAAGGAGAAAGAAAAGAGCAAGACATTGGAAATTTATTTGAAAAAACAATGAAAAAAAACTTCCCTAATCTGGTGAAGGGAATAGACATACAAATCCAGGAAGCCCAGAGAGTCCCAAACAAGATGGATGTAAAGAGGCCCACAGCAAGACACATCACAATTAAAGTGCCAAAGTTCAAAGATAAAGAGAGAATCTTAGAAGCAGCAAGAGAAAAGCAGTTAGTTACCTACAGGGGAGTTCCCATAAGACTGTCAGGTGATTTATCAAAAGATACTTTGCAGTCTAGAAGGGATTGGCAAGAAATATTCAAAGTGATGAAATGAAGGGATCTACAGCCAAGATTGCTTTCCCCAGGAAAACTATCATTAGAATTGAAGGGCAGATAAAGAGCTTCCCAGACAAGAAAAAAACTAAAGGAGTTCATCATCACCAAACCATTATTATATGAAATGTTAAAGGGATTTATTTAAGAAAAAGATCAAAATTATGAACAATAAAATGGCAAAAAGTATCTACCAACATTTGAATCTGAAAAACAAACTAAGCAAACAAGAAGAACTGAGACAGAATCATAGATATGGAGAGACTTTTGATGGTTACCAGATGGGAGGTGGTATGGGGAATGGGTGAGGAGGTGAGGGGAGTGAGAAGTACAAATAGGTAGTTACAGAATAGCCATGGGGATGTAAAATACAGTATAGGGAATGAAGTAGCCAAAGAACTTATACACGTGACCCATGGACATGAACAATGGTGGAGGGATTGCCTAAGGAGGCGTGTGGGTAGAGGTCGGCAAAGGGGGAGAAATCAGGACAACTATAATAGTGTAATCAGTAAAATATGATCGAAAATAAAAAAAAAATGTAAATGTGTTAACATGAATGTTTTCATTGCTATTTTAAAATGAATTTATATTTTTTAAATTCTCAATAAATAGAAGTGTTATATACAGGGGTGGACACAGTAGGTTAATAATAATAATACTGCAATTATTAATAAAGAAATAATAATACAATAACTAATAAAACTCCGTGTTTCATATACTCACAACTTTAAACCTACTTTTTCCCCATCTCTGTATTTGTTCTAGGTTTCAGCATTAAACCATAAGATACAAATAAATGTTTAAGCATAAAAGAAAAAATTTAAAAACCCAACGTTATGAATTTTTATTTCTTACTATATTTCTTTTAATTTACAAAAAATTAAGTGTTAATGCCTCAAAATAAAATGTATTTCATGTAAAATATTTTAACTGAATTATGCATTCTATTAACATTTGTTGAGATATTTCTATGTTCTATTCTTTGTCTAAGATAAACAGATAATGAAGAAAAATAAGAGTATTTCAAATCATTCAAGGATAAGTGGGCTATTTGGGGACACAATATGGTAAACAAATAATTGCAATGAAATAAGGAAAGTATGGAGAAAAATGTTCAAACACTGTTAGAAAATACTGGCAATAAAACGACTACAGCATTCCCTCACTTATCACGGGTATTACGTTCCAGACACCCCCCTCTCGAAGTAGGAACCTACATTTATTGTACAATCTTAAACCTACGTAACTTTAACCGTACCACAAATCCCGCAATATAGCAAAAAACCAGGGATAGATAATTAAATATAATATTTTTAAAAATCCTGCAATACAGTGAGGCCACGATACTAACCATGATATAGTGAGGGACTACTGTAATTGCACAGAGTTGGAGAAGACCTCATGGAGAGATGAACATGTAATAGTTTTTTCAAGGAAAAATTAGGAGAGAGTGCCTCTCATGGCTAAAGGAAGAAACAAACAAGTAAATAACAAACAAAGAAGAACATCATGTATAAAATTTGAATGAATATCACAAGATGCCATGCCGTGTGTAGAATGCAGAAAAAATATATAGATATAATGTACTGCATAAATTATCCCTGAATTTAAATTTTTCTACTTTATTCAGAGGTCTCATTTTTAAAATATCAAGTATCAACATAGTTTTTACTATAATCTTAATTTTAGAAATTTAATAATCTTATTTTCATTATCTTATTCATTAAAAAACGATTATATACATATTACACATTACATATACATACTATGTATAGCATTCTGCTGAATTATTACTTTCCTTGTCCTTTTTTATTTTCCTACTTCTGCACAGGAGAAAACTAATCTGTAATTAAAGAGCATATATTTCTTGAACTATTTTCTATATACATTAATTATTAATTAATTCCAGACTCATCCATGAAAGCCTTTCCATGAAACAGATATTGTGCTAAATGCTAAACAATTTTTGAGTCAAAAAGAATAAATTAAGATAATCAAAAGAAAACCATGAACTGAGAGAATACATTTGCAAATTACAGATATCTGCTAAGGCACTTGTATCAAAAATATACAAAGACTCTTAACAATAATAAAGAATTTGATTAAAAAATGGGCAAACAACTGAGTAGTCAACTCACCAAAGAAGAAATACAGGTAGCAGATCAGCAGATAAAAAGATGTGCAATATCATATGTCACTAAGGAAATATAAATTAAAATAATGAGATACCACTATACATGCATTAAAGTATCCAAAATCCAAAACACAGAGGTCACCAAATGATGGTAAGACTATGGATCAACAGGACCTCTCATGCAATCCTGATGAGAGTACAAAATAATAGAGCCACTTTGGAAGACAATCTAGTAGCATTTTACAAAACTAAACAAAGTTTGACAATAAAATCACCCATCAGTCTCATAGACATCTGTTTAAATTAGTTGAAAACTTATGTCTACACATAAACATGTAAAAAATATTTATAGCAACTTTATTAAAACAGTCAAAATTTGGAAGTAATCCAAATGTCCTTCCACAGAGTGAATAAACAACTGCAGTACACTCAGATGAAATAATATTTAGTAAATTATGGGAAAGATCTGAGATTCTGCATTTTTTGAAGCTCCCGAATCATGCCCAATCCTATTTGTCAATGGACTGACTACATATTGAATGGCAGAGTTGTAGACTTCAGACATAAAAAATAGTGATGTTGAACTAAATTTCTCTACTGGTTTATTCTGTTGTATATTTGGGAATATATCATTCAATGAGATAAGTAATGAATGGGAACAGATATTCATGGGAAAAATAGTTCTCTTTTAGAATTCTTATTATAGAATTTCCTTTGATTTCTCCTCAATTTTTAAAATATTGCCTTACATGCCTGAAACATTCATCTGACCTCTTTTCACCATCAGAAAAGATTTTCTATCCAAAATTACACAATATTATGTTAGACACAAGTGAGTTTTAATACTGCTAGCACTTAAAATATATTTTCTTTCTAAATTTACAACCGCAAGAACAATAGTTTGTTTTTAGGTGTGTGCCATGTAAGCCATTTTATAGACTTTTCTGATCTGTACAAAATATACTTTAAGATTTAAAGGATAGTCTTCATAACCACAGTCTATAGGACAGGCAAAAACTATTAGTACTACCACCTGTAAAAATATATACTTCTGTAGATACTGTTTCACTAGCTAATTTATTGATTTATTTTTTACATATATTTCCCCCTCCAGAACAGTATCTAATTGACTTATTTTTTCCTAGCATTTAGTATATCATAATCATGACACTGTGTGTATGTGTGTGTGTTTGGTATTCAAGAAAACATATTCATTTATTGATACATCTTTTTTTATGATAATTTATCTTTGGAAATTGCTCTTTGGCTTATTATTCTTAGCCCTCAAACAATTTAGGTGTGTTTATATATAAAAATGAGGCTAGAAAATATATCAGTAGCTAACTTTTAATTAACTTTAAACACTTGCATAAGTAAAGGATTAGACTGTCCAATTTATATCGTTTGAATGAGGGATATTTATAATGCCCTCATGTAACTGACCAATTAGAAGAGGCCAATTTTCAGAAAACATACATTTACAAGAATTCTTTTCTTTTATTTGCTTCACCAGAAAATTAAATCCATGCAAAGTTTCTAAGATTAAGAAGAAATGGTTTCCTTTGTGCTAATCAATGTAGGCAGAGGTATATATTGTCATTCTGTTGTAAATAACAATCATTGCATGATTGGCTCAATGCTCTTAGGCTGGGCCAAAGGTAATAGATCACTCTGCATATTTACCACTTAGCTTTTTATAGTATACACTGTACAGTGGATTACTGACTTGAATTATTTATAGCAGCAGCATCTTATATCCTGATTGAAATGCATACTTTATAAGCAACATATTAAACTGAAAGAACTAAAGTTACCACTGGGGATGTTGTCTTCAAATATAAATGTAGCCTCAAGTTTTATACAGCAGTATTCCTTCTTTTATGATATATTTTTCGTATTTATTTTCCCTCACTAGTCGAATGTAGATCTTCACTTGGAAGAGTCTGCATGATTAGATTAACTGGAGGTGGCAAATTTAAAAGCCTACTGAGAGCAGGCAGGTAATGAAAAATAAATGACAAAAGCTCAGTAGCAGAAAAACAATAACCATTGGTTTGGGGCATGTGTAACAACAATAAAAAAATCATATCCTCGCTACAACGAGCAGCTGCTTCTCAGCCCCTGCACACGATCACCATGGAATGTGGATTTTCTGGATATCATTTTTTAAGGTTTCTTAAGTGCTGAAATATGCTTTTATAACCTTTCTGGTTCAGATTTATTTGTGGACTAGATATGCATTCTTATACATAATATGAGTTTTAAAGTCCACTTTGAAAACAGTGTTTGATTTAAAAAAAATTGAGCCGTTCATTCACATTCATATTTTCTCTGTATGTTACTAAAAATAGTTAACATTAATTGACTTCTTACAGAGTAACTATTGCCACATTAAATTTTACAGAAGCTTACACATTTCATCCACACAATAACATTATAAGTAAGACTACCCCCTTGTGGAGTGTATAATGATTTTTTCCAAGGTCATCCCCAAGAGGTAGATATGAAAACTGAGCCAGGAAATTAGTCTTCAGAAACAGGGCACCTACCCTTTTTGACACAGGTTGACTCAAATAGCGTACATAGTAAATAGGCGTGCCTGTATGCACAGATACAGAGGTAGCTCTATTTATCTAGCCAGCTATATAATAGAATTGTGTTATGCATATCTGCTTTTATCCAAGTGCTTTTATACTACAGATAGGTATTTACCTTCTTAAATTACTTTCCAAAACTATTAATTGCTGTTTCAACCACATTTGTTCATCTATCATTTTCTTTTATAATTCATTTTTTCTTACTTTGAGCAAGCTTAATCATTCAAAAAGCCTTTCTTTAAATTTTGTGCTCTTAACAAATTTGTTAAGCCTTCTTAATAAATGTCCATATTATACCTACTGCAGTATAATTACGTCTTTATTATTTCTCTGATTGGAATGTATGTCTCATATAATTTATTACTTAGAATTATAGTATTTAAATGCACTGATGCCAATCACATGTACTTATGTTGTTTGAAATAAAGGTTTTAGAATTTTTGAAATCAGGGATAAATATTTCTGCTTCTTTCTCTTCACTGCCCTTCCTCTCCCCCAAGTGTAGCCAACATTAAGGTCATTCAATAATAGCTTTTAAATTAAGGAAAGAATTAATGTCTTGAAAATTGTCAAGAAAACAATAATGGGCTCCTTCTGATTTAAAAACATAACACTAGTATTTTTTATGTATGACAGAGTTAAGAATAAAAAATTATTTCATCTGGGCAATGTTTTATTTTCTGTGCAAAATCCTGCTGAACGTTGAGTTAGGCCTTCTGATATCATTAAGAGTCCATGACAGGCAGAGAACTAAGTTCATGAAATTAACACCTCTTTAGGAATATGAATTACCCATTTCTAAGTCAAACCATCCTCTTGTCACATTTGAGTTTTTAACTCGCTTAGCTTTATGTCCGTTTTCAATGAAATTTGGATTTGAGTAGGTTAGATATAAAGGAAAAGTGGACAAGGTGTTAAGGAAAATCAAGTTGAGAACAAGAGAAGGTAAAGGGAGTTAAAATTCCCAGAATAACCACAAGCTAGTTCATTTCTGTTCAATTTATTTTCTGTAGTAATTTGCTGGTAGATATGGCAATTAATGAAACATAACATCAAGCTTAATTAATAAGTCTCTCTCTCCTGGCACACGGGCATACACACACTCACACGCACACACGCACACACTATACTAGCTCAATCTAACATTCTACCCTTTGATTTTCATTAAAAAGAGGAAAAAGACTATATATTAGAAGAAAAAATCATAGTAAGTGGAATTGTCAAAAATCTCACAATTATCTGGACATGTTAAGTAATATTAAATTAGTTGTTCATATAGACAACATGTTTAATTCATGTGTCTAATGCCTAAGCCCTATATACCTATCCTGGCACTGAGAATGTCTAATAGTATGTTTTTTTTTTCTCTGTTGATTTTTTTTTCAGTAAGGTTGGGTACTTTAGTTCAAACCCTTTTCCTAATTTTCATATACTTGTTGCATTTTTTAACTTATACTTCAAATAATATGAACACTGAGTGACTGAAGAAAAGCAATGATTTTCACTATATGCCTGCAGGGAGCTGATGGCATAGAGCTCGTAGTCCAGGCTGAAAGCTCAGGACTACCTTCCACTTCCCACATGTCCACCCCCTTATACCCACCTAGTTCAGGCCTCACCAGTCATCTGTTCACCTCCTTCTGCTACCATCTTATGGATGTTCTTGTCCCTTGACTATCCACTCCAACACAGTCTCCACAATTTATGTCAGAATGCTCTTTCCAGTGTGGAAGTCTGATTTTGCCACACTCCATAAAACATTTGCAAACACACTCTATTGCTCAAAGATCCAGACTGTGGTTCTCAAAATGTGGCCCCTAGACCAGGAGCATCCCTTGGGCATTTTTTAGAAATGCAAGTTTCTGGGCTCCACCCAGATCCACTGAATCAGACACTCTAGAAGAGGGGTCCAGCCATCTGAGCTTTAAGAGCCTTCTACTTGATTCTGATGCAGGCTCACAAACTATGGCCCCAAGACAACATTGTGGCCCAGCCTTGATCTTCCTGATTTCCCACTCCCACTCCCATCCACCTCACTTTCCATCTATCCCCAACCATGTAGCCTTTTGACCCATCAAAAGAGACTGTGTGTTTTCTCCTTCTGCTCCCCCTGCTGGGAAGGCCTCCCCCTTTTTCTTGGTGAGTACCACACCCTTTAAAGGTCCAGCATTAAAACAGCACTTAGGCAGTGCCCTTGGTGGTCCCACAGATCTGTCTCTTGCTTCAAAAGGATTTGGGCAGAATAGACCCAGGGAGGACACTTCTTCCAGCCTCTGACCACCCTCCATCCTCATTTCTAATCACCACCTTCAGAACCACCTCAGCCATCCTCAGCCTCCAAGACCAGCCTACACCACTTTATGACCTGAACTCCTTATTGCCAAACAACCATGAGCTCCCAATTTTGTCAGAATTATTCCATTGAGGCGGAGGCCCATCAACTTCCTGGGCCCCCTGCATCTGTGGACCTCCTACACCCACCTCTCAATGAGCTTCTATTTCCACCACGACCCTGTGACTCTGGAGGGCAATGGCTACTTGAGTTGGTAGAGAAGAAGCTGGAGGGTGCCAACATCTCTTAAAGATGCAAAACCACTACAGCAGCAGTCACATTCTTTTTCAGAACATGAGAAAGCCTCCCAAGATGAGTGGGGTAAATTTTGGGGTGCCATGGAAGCCATCATGGCCTTGGAGAAGAACCTGAACCAGGCCCTTCTTGGATCTGCAGGCTCTGGGTTCTGCCCGCACAGACCCTCATCTCTGTGACATCCAGGAGAACCACTGCCTGAATGAGCACATGAAACTCATCAAGAAGATGAGCAACTAACCTCTGCACACTAACTGACCCCCAGGCTGAACTAAGTGAGTAACTCCAAAAGGCTCACCCTCTAGCACAACTAGGAGCCTTTGGATCCTAGAGGCCTTTGAGGGGTCCCTCTGCATCTCCCTGGCATCTGGCATCCGTCTGAGCTGCTCCCTGCAACCACAAGGCAGCCCTTTAATTACCTGGTGCCCTCTCCCATGCCTTGGACCAAGTGGAAACAATAAATATTTTTGCAGGGGAAAATAAAAAGATTTTCATCATGACTTTATATCAGTCTGGGTCTATTTAGGAGACCAAAAATAAATAAATAAATAACAGTAACTTAAAAAAGGAAACTTTATTATAAAGAACCATTAACTTACAAAAGCATTAACTACTAAAAATGTTAAAGGGAATCTCTAAGACATCCAGAATTAGCAAGTGCAAATAGATGCATTCTACTACCACTGGACAATGAAGAAAACTGAGGTCTTAGGAGAGGTTCCTCCGCCCACAGCTGAGATTTCAAACTCTTTGAACTCGACATCACTCACTACCTAATGAGTAAGCAGTCTGCCAATAGCAAAGAAGCTACCCAAAGAACGTAGGCTAGTACTTACTGATCCACAGAAATGGCCTGCCATTGCCAAGGGAGGTGGGCAGATGTGAACTTGTTTGCAGGAGCAAACTGCCTGTCGGTGAGACAATTGCCTGAAGTTGCAGCTGCTGGGCCTTCTCTAGAAGCAACCGCATCCTGGGTACACAGTTGCCAGATGGTGGATGACAGTCATCTGTCAAAGCAGCCAGGCAGCTAGGGAGAGCATGGCTTAAAAGGAAGGGCATGGCTACAGTGAAAGAAAGGAAGGCTAAGCCTGGTGTGTGAGGGCTCCACTCCCACACTAAATGAAATATGTGAGTAGCACCCAACCAGAAGGGAAGTGCCTTCTTGCCATTGTCAGCCTACATATAACTCTTGTTCTTAAAAAAATATATTGAAAAATTAAGTAAAGCCTAGCAATATATCAGCTGGAAATACAGAAGTGTGTACAGGTTTCACAAAAGAAGGGAAGAAAAGTTTGGAGGTGGAGAGACTATGAATTCGTATATAGTCCAATCTTGTACTACTAAACACCTTTCCTTGAAAAAATTAACTTATCACTAGGACCTACCAGAGAGGGAATCTAGACCATTGTTTGTTTCAACCATTTACTCTTCCACTTATTCTACCATTTGTGTCTCTCATTTAAAATAATCTGGAGGCATGCTGGCATCATCTCAATAACAGAGTATTATGATATTATCTACTGAGTTGAAAGTAAAAAATCTGTATTTAATTGAGTCCCACCAAATATATTAATAAAATGCTTATTTGGTGGGTTCAGGTATATCATTAACCAATAAAGTCTGTGTACATAGAGCTTCAAAAAATTTTTCCAGCACACGTGTTTATAGTACTGGAGACATAGGATTAAAAAGAGAAACAAACATATATGTATGATAAAAAATCACTTCCAAGTTTGACTTTAGCCTCTGTTTTGATCTGGTTCTCAAAAGATTAAAATTAAAGATATTATTTATAAGATTTCAGATACTGTCCATTGTATGTAATGTGTTTCTTTAAAAGATTTATCAGAGACTATAATTCACGCTGATAAAATTTCATCACTAGAAAGTGACAGATTGACCAAGAAGTGGCCTCAATTTGAATCCCAGCACTCTTTCCATATTGTCTACATTAGAAAGAGTTAATAACAATTACTCTGTTTACCATCTACCACTCCTTCATCACCTGAATGCATTAAGCTTCCACTGTACTTATTTTAACCATGAGACATTATGTTTTTAATAGAATTACTTTCAGAATTAAATCGCTTCTTAGTAGCATGCATACAATTATCTAAAGTTCCAGGTTATGTGTATTTTACTTGACATACATTGTTTATTTTAATGTCAATATACACAAAAACTCTACCTTAGAATTCTTTTAAAATTAACAGGAAATGTAGCCTGAGGTGGAAACATTTAATATATATAAAACACCTGTTAAAGAGGACTTATGAAATGCCAAGCTTATTGTCTAAAATCAAAAGCCTTTTTTCTTAACTTTTTTAAACTTTCTATTCTAAATGTACATCGTTTGATCTCATTTTTATATTACCTTGTAGATCTTAAGAAAATAATTTCTCCCCTTCTTTAGTCAATGCAGAAATGGCAGGAGAAAATTTAAACTGATAGCACAACACTTCAGAGGCTCAAGAAATTACCTGAGATGTCTATGTACGACCATGTGATAAATGCCACTAACCTCTCTTGCCTCATTTGAAATGTTTCTTTGTTTGATATAAATGATATAGTAGTCACTATCTAAGGACAAACTATGTACAGAGGTCAACTGCATTAATGTAGCAGACATTTTGTTCCTAAGATATATATAATTTTCTTTATCTAAGAAAAAAATCACCATATGCTGCTATACTTCAATCTGTCATATTTCAGGGTCAAACAATTTTCTTAGTAGGAAGAAACAATTTATTTAGAGTATGCCAGTGTCCTGGAGTTAAGGTAGAGTTACCATTTCACATATTACCAAGTTTTAAAGTTATATTCAGATAGAAAACTGAGGGACCAGTCTATAGGAAAGACAATTCAGGTACTGAATGTTAGAACACTTTTTTCTGCCAAAGAATATGTTATCCTTTCTTTCAAGAATAAGCATACTTTAAGATTATTTTCCATTCCCTAATGAGGCAACACTTACAGAGACTTAAGGGATTTTAGGATCATATAGTACCTATTTAGTAACTCTACTTGGTTAACGTGAATGGAAGACTTTGAAGTGGAGGAAACTAATCAGGCTACACTGGTTTACTATACTGGCTCTAATATTGCCCAGGATTCACACGGAAGAATAGAGCCCAAAGATTTTATATGGTGCTGTTTTTTCACCCATCATTTGCTCCTTTCTCCATTCATCTTATATGTTTTGTACAACCATAATATGCCAGGAATTTTGCCAATACAACAGACATTTATATAGATCTCTGCCCTTACATTTACATAATTACATATGAAAGAATTTTTAAGAAATGTTAGCTCTAGGTAAAAAAGTTCCCCTTCCATTCCAAATTGGATATTTAGAACTTCTGGAGTTGAACAATAGACACCTATCTAGATGCAGGTATGTCAGAGGGATCATTCTTAGGTATGTAAAATGTGTCAGCTTAGTATCTTATTCAAGAGGGTTGTTTGATTACTAGCAGCATAACCTTAAACACTTCAACAGTTACAGAAAACAAGCAAGTAAGTTTGATTCAATTAATGCAAAATGCATTTAATAAAACACTGTGATTATACATGGAGTTTACCTATTTTCTCCCTTTTTTTAGTGAATGAAAAATAATCTTATTTTCACCCAATATGTGCCAAACAAAAGGTGCAAAAAAACTGGCATTGAAAAATATGAGCTTTCTGACAACAGTATTAGTCACATCCTATACACTGACCTTTCTAGTGGCAGGGACATTCAGTAAATTGTTACATGGAGTTGGCATTTTCTGAAGTAATAAACCTCTTCAATGTCAGTCATCTGCTTAGCAGGTTTACCACTTACCGACTGATGAGTTTCCAGCGATGTAAAAATCCACCAAAGTGCTTTACTGACTTTGCCGCTGTTCAAAAGGCACAGTGGCATGTTTCAAATAGTTAATAATATCATTAGAAGCCTCCAGACATTTAATTATCTATGACAATGGAAATAAGTGATACTTGACCAAGTTACACTCTTTAGAAATGTATGCCAATGGGACATGACTATTTGGCAGAGCAAGTTTTTCCATATTAATAAAACACCACTCTCAGGGGCCGCAAAAGGTTAGGAACTAGTAGATTTAAGTTAAGATTTCTTAGTTCAATGTCAGCTCCTAATTCTGTTCTTAATTGAAAGGTATGTGGATTTTAGCTTTTACCTTTATTCCTATTTAAAGTGTTGAAATTCTTGAATCTGATGAAATGGATTGATGGTAGACAATTGAGCTCTTCATTCCTCCTCTGGCTTATCTGAGTAACCATCCATAGATTTTATTAACACTTTTCTAAGTTGGTATCTGATCATATTATCTAACACATTCCAATACCACTTGACCTTCGGTAAAATTTGCTATTTGTTAATTCATGTCCTTTTTTGTATCAGTGCTTTAGCACAGTATGAAATTAATGAAACCACAGTGCAATATATAATTTCTCTCACTATAACAAGTTGCTTTAGCACATATTCACTGCATGAGAGAATATAAAGTGATTTTTAATATTCATTACAATCTGTTCCTGGAAACCCCAAAAGTAGGTATGTATGCACATGCATTTGTAGATAACTGTAGCTCACAAGTAAAATTTGAAAAAAAATACTACAGGTTCCTTATATACCCAAAAAATGATTGCCAAATCATAACATGGTTTTTAACATACTGTAAATTTATCAAACTTTGTTAACTTCCAACAGTAATAATAATAATAATAATAATGTATATATTTGACATAGGATGCTAGTCAGAATAATTAAAATGTAAAACTTTAACATATTTTTTTCATTATAAAAAAAACATGAATCTTCATACACACCATCATAATTTTTATGATATTTTGACTACTCATGTTTCATGTTATGTTGATTTATTGTCAAATTCACAAAATAAAACATTAGAGCTGAATTAAACCTGAAGGATATTTCCAATATGCGACTCTGGTTAAAGGAAAGTATGCAGCTTGGCTATAACAGAGCATACATAGTACGTGAGGGTCAAAGACTAGATCCTAGACCCTCAAACTTTTCACGTTCTTTTTTTTTCAGTTTTCCTTTTCTTTTTCCATGACATCCTTTTTTTCTGAGATGGTATGAAAGAGATATCATGTTATTCTTTAATGACCATGCTATAGATAGACTGAATGTTTATGTCTCAAAAATTTATATATCAAAACCTAACACCCAATGTGATAGTATCTGGAGGTGGGGGGTCTCTGAGAAGTGATTAGGACATGAATATTAGCCCTCATGAATGGATTTAATTCCACTGTTAAAAAGAGACCCCACAGAGCTCCCTTGTCCCTTTCAACATGTGAAGATAAAAAAAAAAAAAAAAAAAAATCTATCTATAAGCCAGAAAGTGCGCCCTCATCAGGCACGAATTTGCTATCACCTTGATCTCGGACTTCCCAGTGTCCTGACTGCAAAACATTTCTTTTGTTTATAAGATATCTACGTTATATATTTTTTGTTATAGAAGCCCATAGGACATGCTATGATAAGACATTTTAATTTTCATATTTATCTTGTTCTTCCCTAAAAATTTAACATTTTGCAATTTACTGTGCATAAATACAAACTAAACAAATGATCTTAACTGTTTCCTTCCTATTACTGATAAATTTGTCAGCTATGGGCTTGCATATAATAAGTTGTAGGCATAATTTGTGTATCAAGTAGTAATATTACCTACTCTTGCCCCAACTTAATTTTGAATCACAAAAACTTAAAAGCGGATATATTAAGAAAATACTTTTGTCACTATTGAGAAATGAGAGTTTTTTGTAGACTTTAAAATAGTAATATCTTTAAAATACATCTTATTCTAAAGATATGAGAAATGTAAACTAAAATAAACATGCTTAAAAGGAAAAAAATAAAAACTAGAAAGAACTCCTGCTGCTATAATTTGAAAAAGTAGTAGCAGAGCCAGATCAACTTTGAAGTCTCAGAGAGGAAGCTTACATTTACGGAGCATATAGCTTGCATACTTCAACCTCTACATCTTAATGATAAAAATAAAAAAATGATCCTGATGCTATAAAATAACTTATGGTCACAATGTTAGAACCTAAACTACAACTCAATTTTTCAATACTTAGCCCAAAATACTATTACATTTACCTGAAAAGAATGATAGCCAGATTTCATTCATTTGAAAAAAATTAGAATACTCACATGTATCAGATGTAAAAGTTCAAGATTTTTAAATTTGAATTGCATGTTAATTTTTAATTTAGGATATTGAGATAGAATTAGATAGTGTCTAATTCTCCAATTCTTTATTTTATTAAGTACAATACAGATAAATAAATTAATATAAAAGAAAGTCAATGAAAACAATAAAATGTCTCAAGGTGTTCAAAAGTGTTTAAATATATTAAACTTGGTCTGACATCAATATGTTTATTTTGAATTTGGCTTTGATAAATTCATATCAAATTTAAAAGATTTTTATTTAGTTAACCTGTACAAAGCAAATAAAAATAGTTTTTGAAATTAAGAAAAAAAAACATTGCTGTTTTTACATCTGAAATATTTGGCAAAGAGGATCTTAGTAAATCTGGCATTTTAATGACTTTTGACCCTGATGTGAATTTCTCACCTTTCAATAGCACTTTGCTACCTCATCTATAAAATGAATAGAAAATAAAATAGAGAGAAATATTTAGGAGAGATCACAACATATCCCAATGAGATTCCAATTTCTATACAGGCTTCTGAAATGACTAAAACAGGCTTTTAAAAAAGATAAAAATATAAGAACTCCACAAGTAGATAGATGATTGAAAGACCTAAATTAAAGATTTCTGGTAGGGGAGGTTCTAAAAATTAAATATTACACAAACATTTAAATGAATTTGGCTTATTTGATTCTGCAATATTATTTCAAGTTTATTCTTTTTTTTCTAAATTGAGTGTTCTTAATTCCACTATTGCAACCAATTCACCTAGTCAACTTAAAACCAACTAGGAAAGGTATACATGTGAAACATGTTAAGTAGGAAACATTTTTGATTCAATGATTTATCAAAAGGCAACATTAGTTAAAAGTTTTTTATTTCAAAATGATTTGTTGAATTTGAAATGCTAGCATAATCCGTTTCCTACAACGATCTCTTCAGAATCATACCCTTAGTACATAAATGCTCAAGAGCAACATCTAATTACTCCATTACACACACACACACACACACACCCCACAGTATTGTAATGCTTATTTTCAAATCAGCAAGTATAGTCAAAAGAGGGTACGCCAGTTTTTCAATATTAAAAAATCATTGTGGGAGAGAAATATGAGACAGAGGGACAGAGAGAGACAGAGAGAGAGAGAGAGAGAGAGAGAGAGAGTATACAAGTGTGGTACAAAGTTTGTATTGTAAAGACTGAAACTTTGAATTGGGGTTTCAGGATTCTTACGGTATAATCCTAGCAATGGAATCGCTGGTTCAAAAGGCAGTTCAATTTTTAGTGTTTTTGTGGAAGTTCCATACTGTTCTCCATAGTGGCTGCACCAGTCTGCATTCCCACCAACAGTGCACTAGGGCTTCCTTTTCCCCACATCCTCGCCAGCACTTGTTGTTTGTTGATTTGTTGATGATGGCCATTCTGACTGGTGTAAAGTGGTATCTCATTATGGTTTTTATTTGTACCTCTCTGATCCTGAAACCCCAATTCAAAAGGACTTATGCACCCCTATGTTCATAGCAGTGCTATTTACAATAGCCAAGTGCTTGAAACAGCCTAGGTGCCCGTCTGTAGATGAGTGGATCAAAAAACTGCGGTACATTCACAAAATGGAGTACTATGCAGCAGAAAGAAAGAAGGAACTCCTGCCATTTGCAACAACACGGATGGAACTAGAGAGAATTATGCTTAGCAAAATAAGCCAGGCAATGAAAGTCAAATACCATATGATATCATCTAATACAGGAAACTTATGAACAACACAAACAAATGCACAAAATCAAATCAGAGGTATGTAAACAAGTAATAGAGTAACAGTTACCAGGGGGGAGAGGGGAGGGCGAGAAGGGGGTAAGTAGGGGAAGGGTTTAGTAAAGGAACTAGTATAAATCACCCATGGACATGGACAACGGGGTGGGGATTGACTGTGGGAGAAGGGGTGGGCTGGGTGGGGGTGGAGAAATGGGGGGAAAGTGGGACAGCTGTAATAGGAAAGCAATAAATAAATCAAAACATTTTTTAAAAGACTGAAACTTAAGCAACTCTAAACATATTTGAGTTAAGTTTGCTGTAATTCAAGTCTTGCACACCATCAGATATCCAGAAATAAATACTTGCTGTGCACAGGCTTCAAACACGGAAGCAAACAGGATAAAGATGAAACAATACACCAAAATTAGCCCAAATAGTCCCCAACAGTCTCTGGCCAGGAGGAGAAAAACAATAAAACCACACTATAGTTATGATGACTACATATGTAGTTTTTTGGTTAAATATAGGTTTACATCAATCTTTATGAATGTATAAGCAAATATTGAATTGTGTGAATTTAGATGTCCTTTATTTTGTTATGCCTTTCCATGACATAATTTATAATAATGACATTTATAATAACCCAAATATTAGATTCTGCTTTTATTCTATGAATGTATAGATAGATGTTTATATGATTTATATTTACCTTCTCTATCAAAAAGTAATCATATTGAGGAAAGAAACTCCCCTATTCATCCTTTTATCTCTTAATAAAATGTCTCACATATATAATATATATTAAGTGGATGTCAAATACTAATAGAATCCATCATGAAGTACAAGATAGTATAACATGCTCATATCCACTTTATATAAATCATTACTTAATGTAGAATCATTTTACCTAATCAATTAATTCATACATAAAATCAAGTTAGCAACATGTTCTCCAGGTTATCTGTACATTTATCTGTACATTATCTATTCATTTAAAGAATTATACTTATTTAATGAAGTCTTCCTCTGCATGAATAATTGTTAGTGTCTCATATTTTAATCATCAAATGAATTTCAACAACTTTAGGCAAATCAATTATAAATATCCTATCTTTGGGAACAAATACCCTTTAATGTGCTGTATTATATGTTGGTATATACACTTTCAAATATCTTGACCCTTTAACAATACATTAAATAGAACTGTAACATAGCAAACTTCCTAGAAAGACAAATACAAACATTTCTAAAAAGTAATTCTAAAGAAACTTTTATTTCTTTAAAGAAAGTAAATTATATTTTGAAAGAAGCATTTAGAAAACTATTTCTGTCTAAATTTGAACATAAATTTTAGTAATATTGGCACTAATTACATTCAGTTGCCTGATGTTATTAAACTGCTCCTTGAAATCTTTTCACTGCATTTCAAATTTTGATCACACACCGTTATAATCTCTATCACAGGCATCTGTACTTCTAGCTTCAACAGTTCTAAAAAATAATTTAGTATTCTTGTAAATATGTTTATTAAATTAGGGTCAGACTAAAGGCTGATGTAGCCCCAGGAAACACTCAAATATACTGTATTCAAAGCTGTATAATTTATAAATGTCCTCATGAAATTTCTAATTGATAAAGAAAAAATATCCAGGCTAAGGTACTCATTTTAACATTATTTAATATATTTATATATCACGTTGTCATTATATGTTTATCAATTGGGGGCATATACCATTTGATAGAAATATTACATTTAAATTTTAAATAACAAAATTAAAGATAGATTTTTGATAATCATTGCTTATAGTCTGACTTTCTAAAAATAATATATAGTCTGAAAAAATCTATTGAAATCAAAAGCATATGCTAGCCATGATACATTGCATGATTAATTCTTTATATTTATCTATGTCTGAAAGTTAATAAAATAAACTCTAGATAAATAATATAATTACTTTTATTAAAAGTAGAGACTTCCAGCCATTTCCACTGAAGCCAATAATTTGTCAAGCTGCAAATAAGAGGAGTACAATTACCGGCAAAGGAACACTCTACTCTTCATGCAGAGTGTGCTCTATTCAGTGACAAAAAGCAGAAAGACAGATTCTTCTAGACAGATGCTCCATAGTCATTCCTATAGGCCATGCCATTTCAGAAAAGCATTTTTTAACCTTTCCCACTCTCAGTTCTGCCTTTCCATTTTGGGAACTGACTTCATCCAAGGTATATATCATATATAAATTATGAATAGCCTAAGCACACAGCCACTTACTTGTGTGTGTGTGTATTGCTGGTTTTTTGTTTTGTTTTGTTTTGTTTTTCGTACCACTTTGTCAGGGTCTAGAGTCTATAAGAAAACTTACTTGTTTGACAAGGAAAGTTTAACTATTTAAGTGCTACTGTTTAAATTTATCTGAGAAAAATACTTTTTAATGACTAGTCTCTGGAAGTTAATTTAGTTTTTCTAGATCACTCCACCCTTATGCAAAAATATTGCTGCAGATGTAATAACACTCTTTTGAGATATATGATAAGCAAGGACAAACTACGAATTTTGAACTCTCAAGAAATCCCCTAATGAAAACTTTTATGTCTCAGTTGCTTCCACTTCCTCTTTGTCTTCCTGGTCAACAGAACATAGAACATAGATCTATATTAAATCAAATGTCATATCAATTTCTTACCCTCTACAAAAGTCTTTTTAACTACTTCTATTATTTTTTAAATTTTAGTATATTATCTTAAATTTTATGACTTTTTCATTAAGAATTTAATGAAGTATAAATAACAACAAATACTTTAACTAGAATTTTTCTAATGTTCTAAGTCCCTGGAGATTTTTTTTGGGATTTGTTTTGTTCATTTGTTTTTGTTTTCAAAACAAAAATACCTTGGCCTAAATTTCACTGAAGCCCTAAGTTTGGAAACTTGGATTTAATGGTATGGAACACGTAATCTGATATCTCAATATTCTGATAATTCCACTATTTATATTTTCTTGATTTCTGTATCCTTGATCAAAAGTGGTTATCAGATTTTGATATGGTGAGGCCTAGAATCCAGCTCAGTTACTCTGGAGTAGAAAGTAGCTCCTTACATTTCACCGTATAATGACTGACAAAGAAGCAAGCTAAAGCAATCATTGATTGTAAGTATTTAAAGAGCAAAACACTTTTGTTTAAAATGCACCATGACTTATTTAATGGAATCATACATCTTTAATTTGGTAAAAGAGTGTACACACTATATATGACACTTTTTTTCCCTCTGCAGAGATTCTTGAACAACCTTGGCAAGTAGTAACCCAGTCTGCTAGACTACCCTAAGAACAGTTTTCAGATGTTCTTGTAACCCAAGTTTCTTCACTGAAAACAACATCAGAATATCAACTAATTAACCTCCAATTTTCTTTCAACTTATAATTTCTGAATTTCTTATTCATATGCCATGTGGTGTTTCTTGCTAATGTAGAACTTCCAACAGAGTTTGAAGGCCATATGGTTGGACCAGAATGAGTGAGAGAGATAATAAACAGAGAGGGTGTCAAGGAGACAAGGGGATATAAAGTATGTTTTGCTTTGGATGTTGTAAGAGGTAGTCAAATTCTGGATATATTTTGCAGGTAAAGCAAACAGATTGATTAAATAAATAGAAAATGGTAAACTACAAAATGCAAAAGGGAACTGTGAAGAAGATTTGGAAACAAGCTAAAGAAAGTATTAGTGTTTTCTTACAAAAATATTTTATTTATATTTAATACAGCTACACAAACAGTGAATTCTCCTTTGATGTATTCTGCAACATTGCTAATAGCATTTGGTTATATTGCATTGAGATGACAAAGTCAAAATATTTTTTTCTTTAAAGAAATATCAAGAAGCAGCATTGTAAACCAGGCTCCATTAGAATATGGATTTCTGTCTATTGGGTTTACTGCCTTCTCCCTATCAAGAATAGTGCCAAGGAATTCTATAAATATTGACTTAATAAACCTCACAGAAGTGTTATTTTTTTCCATTTTAATTACTGCATAAGCTCAAGTCTAGGATATAAAAGAAAGGCCCAAAAGGAAAGTACTCAGGTGTTCCAAGTGCCATTACCAGTAGTATCTCTAACCTGTCTCATGATATTCACCATTGGAGGAAGTTGCATGCATTTCATTGAGAAGTCTTTTTCTGAGAAGAATCTATTCATTTCCAAATACCCACTCAAAGAACACTGAAGGTTCTTCATCAAACCAAGCATCAATTAAAAAATCATAAAGATGTTAGGCCCTTCTTAAAAAACAATGATACAAGTTGGCCTGTCATATTTTCTCTTTAAAAACTGACTCTTACAGTGATTTTTTATTTAAAAGTTGTTAGTAGTGAGCTAAAGTCCAGGATTTTCTTGAAAATTACACAGTAAGATGCATGGCATGCTTGCATATGTAACCATGAATCAAATTTTACTTCAAGGAGTGTATGGATTTTATGCATATGAAGTAAATATATTGTTTTATCTATCATATTTCCCAAATATTTTACATCAGATAAAATTAAAATCCAGTAGTATTTCTATCTTGACAAAGTGTACGTTCATATTTTCAGACACTGCTATCTGAAAAACATCTTAAGCCTTAAAAATATTTATTCCCTTAGGATTTTTTATCCCAGTAGGATAGTTTTTGTGACTGCTGAAAAATGAACTTTCCTATAATTATGAAGAAGAATCTCTACAACCTGCAGCTGGTATAAGTGATGCATGATTGATTCCAAGACTAAACTACTCTTGGTAATCATCCTTTCCAATATATAAAAACCATGTGCACATTCAAATATCTGTATAATTTTCTCTAAACAGACTAGTGTTTATTTACTTTAATCAATATTTTTGTGCAAGGAAATATGCTGGATAAGAGGAGACTTAATGTGAAAAATACCTAAATTATTATGTTTGTAATGATGAATAGGTCAGAGAAGGAAAACTCTGACTCCAAAAAACCTCCACTGCCTTGCAGCATACCTCTTCAGGGGAAAGGCTAAGGGAGTAAACCCCGACAGAAAATCCGGAGCCGGAGTCCCTAAGGCGGTTTGACGTTGTAGTCAACACCGGCAACTCCTGCGGCGCACCTGAACCCAAGCTGTATCGACTCCATCTTTCCCTTGGACCCTTCAGCTGCAAAGAGAGGGGGGGTCTGCTGCATGGGCAACAGCAGACCCTCCATATCACCCTGCCCAGGCTCTGTAGCTTCAGCGTCATCGCAAGATGTCGATTCAACACGGGAGGAGACAGATACCGTGTCACTCCCGAGTCGGACTGCACAGCCATTCTCGGCGGTGCAGATAGACTCTTAAGAAGCTACACCATCGTCTCTCGACACGGACGGTTGCCGACGAATGATGAATAGGGTGAATTTTTGATATTATCTAATGGGTTATACAATGTAGCAAAGGCCTTGATAAATTTTATTTGAATTAATTCAAGTTATTCTTAAAATCCTCATGTGAATTAGTACTGTAACAATTCATTTTATAGATGTCATTACTGAGGTAAGGTAACTCACCCAAGATTAAAGATCTTGTTGGTAGAATCGAGTTTGCACCAAGAACTACTACTTATTACAGAGACCAACCTCTAGTTGGGAATATGCAGGTGGAGTTTTACAATGTCTTACAGGCCCTACAAGAGCCTTCATGTATGAACAAATGCTATGAGATATGCAGCATATTTATTATTATCCACCTTTTAAAAATGAGAGAATAATAGAAAAAGGAAATGAGACATTGATTTTATTTTAGTTTTTCAAGGCCAAACAAGTATTATGTTGAAAGAACAACACCTATAGCCTTAATTTTCTAAAAAGAAATCCAAAATACTCTGTACTACACTGTACTATGTCTATTCAAAGCACAAGTTTTCCTTCATATAGCAATATGGTAAAAATTATCCCCATTTTTTAGCCCCTGAATCAACATTTTTGTGAGTCATATTCAACACTGCATGAGCATAGTGTGACTTTATCATCATCAAGCCACCAGAGACTAGTCACAAATCTTCATTTGGAAACTTCAAGCAAGAATGCAAACCCATTATTAATATGACTATGTTTAATATTTGTTACATTGATATAGTCATCATTACCAAACTCTCTACATTATACATATTATATAGACAAACATTGCTTAAAAGAATAAATATATTATTTATGTAATTTAATTGTACCTGTAACAGAAGCTCAACTATACAAAAATAAAAGAGAGAGAGAGAGAGAGAGAGAGAGAGAGAGAGAAGACACTTTCATTTGTTTTTAATCCATTACTTCTTGATGTTTTAACATACATGTGAAGAAGTCAGCATGATTATTTTGAGTAGGTAACTTGAATTAATGAATAGAGGAAGCAGTAATTACTAACAATAATAAAAACACAGTATACATATGCATTGTATAATATATAATATAAATATAACACATTCTCTATAACATAACCAATTCATAAAATACTTAATATTGGCAATGAACTACATAAAATTGGGTTCTGCAGCTGATTTAGAAAAGTTATATTTAAGGTTTGGGGCAGGAGGAAGGTTAAGACAAAGGAGCTGGCTATTTGGAGTGAGTTTAACCACAGACATTTTTTGACATATTATAGAAATATAAAAATAAATGATTTACTTAAATAAAAATAAGAAATGTGTAAATACTAGAGTGTATGTATTGTCTAAAACCATTTAAAAGTGAAGATGGTCTCAGTAAACTCTGATTTTATTCAAAATCAGACCTATAATGGGGCATATAAGTAATCAACTTATATTCACAAGGTATGACAGTTTGACCCAAGATCAATGTACAGAAAAATAATAATCCATCCTAAACTTACTGAAAAAGATGAGAATTTTAAAAAGTCACTCATATAGTTGACAGTAATTGACAGTTCTTGACAGTGTTAAGTGAAGAGGTAAAGAATTAAATTGTCCATAAAATAAGCTAAGCATTCTTGTTTCTAGAAACTCTCACTAACTTTTGGGGAGTATTATTGAGGAACAGAGTTCATGGGGGAAAATTTAAAAAGAATAAGAAATAATAAAAATTGTTTAAATCTATATGGTCCATTAGGTTAAGAAAGAAAAATCATTTAAAAAAAATTTTATACTACTTCCTATTAATAAAAAGATAAGAACAAAAACATATAAAAATTCATCATATTAAAACATCCCTTGCAATGAGAGATTTTTTTACCAAGAAAGCAAGTTGTTTCAAAAATCAAGAATTCACTGTGACAAAAAAAAAATAATAATAATTCACTGTGACAAATTCATTGAAATTCTTAAGAAATAAAGTTTCTGTTCTCAATAAGGAGCAGCTCGAAGGTAGTCAAACATTCAAAACTCAGGTTACTACTGTCTGTTGTAAAGCTCAAACTCACTTCCAAGGCAGGGAGTCATTGCCCAACAATTGTCAGAACTACCATTACAATTTCTATGCCAGGAAACTTATAAATGCAAAGAATACATGAAGACTTAAAGGGATTTCTGACCTAATATTAAGAAGTCTGAGTGTTGTGCAGGATCTACGTTCATAGGTAGTGCTGGAGAGAAGAGGACTCCAGTTCTTGAACAAACAAGTAGGAGCCTTATTTCTCTACTGAAATTGGTGGGGGGAGATGAGAGAAGTAGAGTATAAATCTTGTCCAAACTTCTGTGAACTTAGAGATATGGAATAAGCTTTGTCTATCACATTAGGAGACGTTAATATACTAGAAATATACCAAATTGGGAATTTCTAACATTGTGAAACGTCTTGAAAACTTCCATTGCATTTACTCTGCACCACATTTGTGGGTGAATTTTGATGAAAACCCTCACCTTTTTTCTTTCTGGAGCCCTTACTCTACTCCTCAAGACCTCTCCTAAACCCCTTCACTTCATCACTTCCCTGACTTCGATGATACATTAGCTCTTGTATAAATCCTAAAGGGGGTATGGGTCATGTTATTTGTATTTAAAAAGTTATTTTAGTTAGAAAGAAGAATGTTAAATGTGTACTAACATAGGTTTAAGAAAGTTCAGTTTTCTCCAAGTTTGATGGTTTGATGATCTATTGGGTATGAGGAGTGATTAAAAAAATAAACATTCAGTAAAGGTTAAAATAGATGTTATGGTCCCAGTCAGGGCACATGACTAAGTTGCACGTCAGGTCCCCAGTTGGGGGCGCGAGTGAGAGGCAACCACACAGTGATGTTTCTCTCCCTCCCTTTCTCCTTTCCCCTCTCTCTAAAAATAAATAAATAAAGATATAAATAAATGTATTTTTTAATTAAAAAAAAATAGATGTTATAGGGAAAAAGGAGATTAAAGTAAATATGAAATACAGTAGGATTGTCCTGGCTAGTGTGTGGCTCAGTGGGTTGAGTGCTAGCCTGTGAACCAAAAGGTTACTGGTTTGATTCTCAGGATTGTTGGCCAGGTCCCTGGTAGGGGGTCTGTGAGAGGCAACCAATCAATGTTTCTCTTGCACATCACTGTTTCTTTCCCTCTCTTTCTCCCTCCCTTCCCCTCTCCCTATAAGAATAAAATCATTTTTAAAAATAAACAAGATAGGATTGCCAAATATTTTTGATAGTCTATTAAAGCTGACAATTACTATTTTTGAGTTTTAATATTTATTATTTTCTCTAGGTGTTTTATTATCTTCTCAGCTAAATTGTGCAATATGAAAAAGCAACTGAATATAACAATATTTGATTCAAACAGATGTCTTTTAATTCCCAGTCCATTTAAATCTACAGCTCTTATAATGAAAAACATTATAAAATATATTAGTCATATATTAGTTAATAAAAAACTACAATTTTAAAACTCATTTTTCATTGTTTCCTTCAGAATACATTTCTTTATATATATTAAACTCTAAGAATTCTTTTCATAAACACATAAATATTTTATTATCTTTCTTACCTCTAAGGATTAATTTTAACTATTGAAATTGTGGAAAAATTATGAGAACACTTGAAGCTTTTGCACCAAAGACAATAGCTGCAAAAGTTTGTTATTGAAATGAGGTAATAGGTTGCAAAAAGAAAAAAGAAAAAAATCAAATCAAAAAAATCAAATCTAAGATCAATCAGTACCTCTTCTCTACCTTATTCCAGAAAGCTTCTTGGAAATAGTTTGAGAATTAACTACCTTTTTCATTTTTAACAGGTTTTATATAATAAGTAAGAAAAGTAACCACATAGATACCATTATGAATCATTTATTCTCTCTCTGATCAAAAGCTCAACTGAGACCAACTATGATTTACCTAAAAATTTGAAGAACTGTGAATCATAAACCATATAAAATTTTCATGTAAATGTAAATCTCCTTAAATATGAAATCTATGAGGAAAATAAACTTCTAAGTAAATTTTAGGGAACACTTGACTGGAAGAGGAATTGAGAAAAATGGAAAGACCAAGAGCAGTTTCCAAAAATATATGGGGACTCATGTTAACAAAAACTAAAACCATCTACTAAGTATAACTCTACAATACATTTCTTTGTGCAATTCATAATCTCAGCTAATCAAAATACACATTCAGGAGCCAGAGGAACTGGCTAAAACATTTAAAGTATATATCTGATTTAGATGGGAGATTAGAATAGAAACTAATGACTAATACTTCATGTTTTCCTAAATTGACTTTTTGAGTAATGAGTAGTGATTCAGGGGTATCAATATCTGCATAGGGTGTACAAAAAAAAAAAAAAAACTTCAAGAGGAAAGCCAACAAAAAATGCTAATTGTTACTAAAGTTAACTATTAAGTCAGTAAAAATAATAACTTCCTCTCATTTTGAAGTATGAATTGTGATCACAGCTTTATGAACATCAGTCATATTAGTGTATTAGTGTATTATTGATGGTTTGAACTCCCAATTATAAAAGGCTCAGAAGACAGCTAATGGCTCATATCATATGAATTTGTAGACAAAATTAAATATAATACTTAATGAAGCATAGAGACTATTAGTGCTATTACCTATAAACACTTGCAGAAAATAGAAAGGAGGATTAGTATGTGTTGCTCCAAACCCTCAAGTGACATATAGTGAGGTCAACTGGAAAAAACAAGCAAATACTAGAATATTGTGAATGGATGGCAACAGTCTTGAATTTTAAACAGAAACAATTCTTACAAAGAATAAAATATAACTCTACCTTAGAACATTCTTTTAAAGAGTGTACCTATTCAAAGAGTACCATAAACACTTCTATAATTTTAGTCCGTAAGAAAAAAATAGCGTTATGAGTTTAATTTTATCTTGGATCACTTTAAACTTTATAATAATTAAAGAATGTAAAATAGCATATTAGGCAATGTTCTCCAGAGAAACAAAACTAATAAGAGATATACATTATACCCATTATTATAAGAATTGACTCACACAATTATAGAAGCCGAAAAATCACATAATCAGTGGTCTGAGAGTTGGAGAACTGGGAGTGAGGGGTGAAATTCAGTCTGAGTCTGAAGGCTACCACCTTTATTTTCTATTTAGGGCCTCAATACATTAAGCGATGCCCACCTTCATTGGTAAGGGTGATCTCCTTTACTCAGTTTAACAATTCAAAGGTTACCTCTTCCATAAACTTCACAGACACACACAGAAATAATTTTTTACCAACTATCAGGGCACCAATTAACCCAGTCAGGTAGATACATAAAATTAACCATCAAAGGTAGTATAGGTCAGAACATATACTTTTAACTTATATTAACCTAAATTGAACTCATGTCCCAGCACTAATGACCTATGCAATGCTACGAAATTAATACATCTCAATAGATGACTTTTGTACAATGATGATACTTTTTATAAAATAAAGGTAATAAGTGTCTGAACTGGAAGAAACCATAGAGATTATAAAAGTCAAGTCATCAATAAATAACAAATTTCATCTTTATTGGGAACTCTAAATAATTGATAATGATGTTCCAGAACATTGTATGTAAATCTTGAGTTGCTTTTATCACTTATCAGTGTAAAGTATTATTATCAATTAACTACAGCTGCCTTGGAAACAAGAATGGGAGGATTCAAGTGTCATGGATCTACCAATCCCAATTTTTTTAAAGGGCCATTCCTTTGAAACTTCTCATCCTCTCTTACAAAAGAAAAAAATATGAAACTCAGAGAGACTGTACATCTGGTAAGAATGTGGGCCTACCTGCTAGTCTTTTTATTATTATCAGAGTTTATTCTGTTTTGTGTTGCTACTGGAATTCTTAAGTAATAAAATAAAATTATTTTTATATATTCTTCTGATTTACATATACATAGATATATGAGGTCTGTCCAGAAAAACTACAGCCATTGTTAATAAAATGAGAATGATTTACATTACATTAATGTAGCCTGGCAGCCAATGAGAATAGACTGGAATGGACATGGGTGAACAATGATGACTTTACTGTACAAGTCAGTGGGTACTGTTGATGCCCTCGAGTGAATATGTGTACTGAGTGGCCATCACATTCAAGATGACTGAGTGAGGATCCAAGATGGTTCCAGAGTACTGGAAGCTCCATCCACCTGCTCCCAGATATGGACCAATCTTGCAGCTAAACCACAGAGGCAGCCAACTCAAAAATCCAGCAGAAAATGATACAGCGTGCATGTGAGAGAGATCATACAGGGATGGAAGTGTGGGGAGTGAGTGGGAGAGGGTGGGAGCCTGCCCACCTGCAGGGCACTGGGCAGCTGATCACCTGGGCTCTCCTAGCAGAGCAACTGCCAGTGCTGTAGTCCAACCCACCACTCTTGGCTGCGTAGAGTCTGGGCAGTTGCAGAGCAGCTCAGGTGCCATGAGCCCCAGGAGCAGAGAGAGAGGAGCAGGCCTGCCTGAGGCTGAGAACCCCTGGAAGGAGCAGCAAGTGTGGTCATTGCCACGAGTGCACCCCACCACTGCCCCATGTTATAGTATCACCATGGGACTCTTCCCAGCACCATCCAGGAGAGCTCCAGAGAGAAACTCTCTCTAAAACTGTCAGATGTTCTGACAGGCCAGCCCTGACTGGGAGAGACTTAGAAATTTTGGGGGTTGGGAAGCACATGAAGAACAGACCCCCAGGGGCTTAGTACTATAGCCTAGGGGCCATATAGAAACTTTTTCAAAAGAGGAGCTGAGGTGAGACCTGAGACTTGGCAGGAACCCAATGCTTACATCTGCGTGTGTGCACTGGCCCTGCAAAGAACTTAGAGAGATAGAGTCACAGAGAAGGGACTGAAGGACCCAACCCAGCATGGCAGGTGAGCAGGAGATCATACCAGGTGGAGAGTTTGGGCCCCAGTCTCCAGCGAGGAGACTGGGCCAGGAACTGAATGGCTAAGATTGGCTGCAGTCAGGCAGGATAAGCCCAACCCTAACCTGCAGGATTACAGGCTCTAAAGATTAATGAGGCCAAGCTCAGAAGCCCCCTGCTGGGCACAGTTCTGCAAGAGAAAGAAGAAAAAGTTCTGATTCAGCCCTTTACCAGATACTACAAACTACACTGTTCCTAGGGATCAGGGTGGAAAGATTAGAGACAGGTACAATAAGGGGAGTCCAGGACCCAGCCCAGCCTCAGTGCCTAGACAGAGCTGCTGACTGCACCAAGCAGGAAAGAGCTGCCCCTTGTACACAGATTGGCCCCTCACAAGAAACAGACAGTTAATTTACCAGAAACCAATAATAATGAAAAGAATCTAGGACAGACTATGTGGTAAGGGGGCAAAGAAACACTACCATTGTCTTCCATGAAGACTGAACAGTGGCCCACTGGGGGTTACAAGGGTTCCTACCCTCCCAATTGCACCAGAGACCCCTGCTGGAGACAGGTGGAGATAGTACCAGCAATCTTCTTGGGTCACTAAACGAACCACTTCTAGGCCCTGGGCTGATGGAAAGCCAGCAGGGCAGAACAGTGGGGTCCAGCCAAATCTAAAGCAGAGATAGCCACAGACTGTGGGTTGCTTGTAGTCTTAAACAGGCTGCCTAGGGCCAGAGTAGAACACCATCTGACATCACCAGGGGCTGATCCATAAAGAAAAAATAATAGTATACACTGGGTTCTACTGACATGAATTCCACCAGTCTTCTTCATGATTTGCATTACTTTCTCTCCTGCATAGCTTTTTAACATTCATTTCTTTTCCTTCAAGGCTGTGCCTATTATTTCACTAGTTTTTATATTTTAGTTTATTTCAAATCTCATATTTTGCTTCTCCCTTCTTTTACTCTAGTTTACCTTCTTCCTTCCTATTATTTTTGTTTTAAATTTTAGTTTTTCTCTTGCTATGTATTGTTTCTATTCTGTACTCTTACTATTTCTCCCCCAACCAGCCTCTCAAAACCATTTTTCTTGTCATTAGTCATCTCACATTTTTCCTCCAATTAAAATACCCTTATTCTCTCTCCACATTTATCAATCTTTGTTCATTAGTTGATGATGTGATGGCTATTGTTTCATTTTTTTCCATTTTATTTCTAGCTATTCACTACAAAAGAAAGAGAGGAAACTATAGGCTAATATTTCTGATGAACTTAGGTGCTAAAATCCTCAAGAAAATATTGGCAATCCAGATCCAGCAATACATTAAAAAGATCATACACCATGATCAAATGGGGATTCATCCCAGGGATGGAAGGATGGCACAATATTCACAAATCAATAAACATAATACACTATATAAACAAAATGAAAGACAAAAATCACATGATCATATCAATAGATGCTGGAAAAACATTTGATAAAGTATAGCACCCATTTATGATAAAAGTACTAAGCAGAGTGGGAATAGAAGGAACATACCTCAACATAATAAAAGCCACATAGGAAAAACTTACAGTCAACATCATATTCAATGGGCATAAACTAAACTCGTTGCCCTTAAGATCAAAAACAAAACAAGAATGGCCACTTTCAATGCTTTCATTCAACATAGTATTGGAAGTACTAGTTACAGCAATCAGACAAAAAGAAAGAAAGAAAGAAAATGCATCCAAGTTGGAAAGGAGGAACTAAAAATGTCATTATTTGCAGACAACATGATAGTGTACATAGAAAACCCAAACTTTCCAACAAAAATCTACATTACCTAATAAGTCAGTTTGGAAAAACAGGGGGATACAAAGTCAATATTCAGAAATTAAAAGCATTTTTGTACACCAACAAAAAATATCAGAAACAGAAACTAGGAAAAAAATCCCATTTACTATAACAAGAAAAAATAATAATAATAAAGTACCTGGGAATAAACTTAACCAAGGAAGTAAAAGACCTGTATTCAGATAAATACAGAACAGTGAAGAAACAAAGTAAGGAAGACACAAATAAATGGAAGCATATACTGTGTTCATGGATTGGAAGAATTAATACAATCAAAATGTTCATACTACCCAAGTCTATCTATAGATTCAGTACAATCCTTATTAAAATGCCAACAGCATATTTCACAGATCTAGAAAAAACATTTCAAAAATTTATATTGAACTAAAAAGGACCCTGAATAACCTCAGCAATATTGAGAAATATGAGCAAAGCAGGAGGGATCATACCTGATACCAAATTATACTACAAGACCATGGTACTCAAAACAGTCTGGAACTGACATAAGAACATACATATAGGTCAATGGAACAGAATAGAGAGCTCAGAAACAAACCCATGTCTCCACTGTCAATTAATATTTGACAAGGGAAACAGGAGCATAAACTAGAGTAAGTATAGCTTCTTCAATAAATGGTGTTGGGAGAACTAGACAGGTACATGCAAAAAAAAAAAAAATGAAACTAGATCAACAACTTACACCATACACCAGAATAAATTCAAGATGGATAAAAAACTTAAATATATGTTGTGACACCATAAAACTCCTAGAAGAAACATAGGCAGGAAATTCAGATATACCACACAGCAGTATATTCACCAACATATCTCCAAGGTCAAGGAAAATAAAAATAAACAAATGAGATTACATCAAGTTAAAAACTTCTGCATAGCTAAAAAAAAAATCATCAAAATGAAAAGGGTTCCAAACATATAAGAAAACATTTTTGCCAATGACACCTCAGACAAGGGTTTTGATATCCAAAATATATTAAGAGCTAATATGACTCAACACCAGAATGACAAACAATCCAGTTAAAAAATGGGCAAAGGAACTGTACAGACATTTCTCAAAAGAGGACACACAAAGGGCCCACAGACATGAAAAAATGCTCAACATCACTAGCTATCAGAGAGATGCAATTAAACCACAATGAGACACCACCTCATACTGGTCAGAATGGCCATCATTAACAAATCAACACACAAGTGCTGGCAATGACATGGAGAAAAGAGAACCCTAGTGCGCAGTTGCTGGGAATGCAGACTTGTGCAGCCACTATGGAAAACAGTATGGAATTTCCTCAAAAAATTAAAAATGGAACTGCCTTTTGAATCAGCAATTCCATTGTTAGGATTATATCCAAAGAATCCTGAAATGCCAATTCAAAAGAATCTATGCACTCCTATGTTAATAACTACACTATTTATAATAGCCAAGTGCTGGAAACAGCCTAAGTGCCCATCAGTAAATGAGTGGATCAAAAAACTGTGGTACATTTACTCAATGGAATACTATGTAGCAAGAGAAAAACAGAAACTCCTACCCTTCATGACAGCATGGATGGAATTAGAGGTTATTATGTTAAGTGAAATAAGCCAGGCAGCAAAAGACAAATACCATATGATTTCCACCTATAAAAAGAACCTAATGAATGAAGAAAACAAAGGAGCAAACTAGAACCAGAGGCATGCAAACAAGGAACAGACTGACAGTGACCAGAGGGGCGGGGAAGGGGGATAAGGGTGGAAAGAAGGACAAAGTTCTAGTCAAGGGACATGTATGAATGACTCATGGACATGAATAGGGGGTGGCTTGTCTGCGAGAGTGGAATAGGCACAGGAGAGTAACAGGGGTGAAAATTGGGACAACTGTATTAGAACAATAAAATATTTATTTAAAGACATTACTGAGAAAATAGAGCAATGAATCTGTATCAGTTTTGTGTTAAGCTTGAAGATTCCTCTGCAAAAACTATTTGGATGATTCAGAAGGCTGAGGCTTTGGGCAACTAGTGACTGGCAGCTTCATCAAGACTACATGCCCACTCATGCATCATGTCTCGTGTAGAGTTTTTTGGTGACACATCAAATCATCCAGGTCACTTAGCAATCCTATCGCCCAGATTTGGCACCCAGAGACTTCTGGCTTTTTCCAAAACTAAATCACCTTTGAAATGGGTGAGATTCAGGAGAATACAAAGGGGCAGGTGATGGTGATTCCAACCAAGGATTTTGCAGAGTGTTTAGAACAGTGGAAATAACGCTAGGAGAACTGTGAGAGGTATAAGGTGCCTACTTTGAAGGGGACTGAGATATCTTTTTCCTATGTGCAATGTTTCTAGACAGACATTGTATATTATCAAGTCAATTGAAGGAACCTATTTTATTTTTTATTTCATTAATGTAAAATAGAACAAATACAATTATGTGGGTTTAAAGGTTTAAGTTTAATATTGTTCTTTAGTGATAATGGAAATGAGGTACTGTGATTATAGAGAACACTTAAAAAATTAAATGGAAAGAGATAAGACATAGTCAAGAGACTTGAACTTCTCTGTTTCTTTCTGTTTACTTTTTTAAATTGTTGTTCTTTTACAATTGTTCCATTTTTCCCCGATTGCTCTCCCCTACCTTGCCCAACACCCCTCTCCCACAGTCAACCCCACCTTGTTGTCCAGGTCCATGGGTCATTTATACCAGTTTCTTGACTCGACTCTTTCCCTTCTTTCTCCCCTTTTCCCTCTCCCCCTTCCCCTCTGGTCAATGTCAGTCTGTTAAGTTTTTTAAATCTTTGATAGTTACAAGCTAGCAAGAAGCAATTTAAAGTGTGTCAAAATCACATTATTTCAACCTACTTCAACATGTAATTTAAATAATTCCTTTGAGTTTAGCTTCCATTGTAACAACTTCAAATTCACCATTTTGTGTTCCACAAATGTAGCATATGTAAAAGAACATTGGTGATTTCATCCATTCCTAGGGCCAGTCCATAGGTATCGTCTCCTTTTGCTTTAATGGCAAGTACACTATCTCTTAAAGTCTTGAGGGTGAGGAAGAGGTAATAAAGAGCAAAGCGGCTCAGATATATGGTCACAGAAAGAGCTTTGACTTTGGTGGTAAACACATTGAATGCAAGATACAGATGATGTATTACAAAATTGTACACTTAAAACCTATATAATTTTATTAACTGATGGAGGTGGGGAAAGGGAGAAAAACTGGGGACAACTATAACAGCATAAACAATAAAAGTAAAATTTTAAAAATAAAATAAAGACACATAAAAAGAGAAAAATTAAAAATTAAACAAAGTAAGTAATATGTCTCAAACACATACCATTTACTACAAATAAAATTTGATTATTGCAAGAGGAAAATGAAACAAACAAAAATATACAATAGAAACCATACCTTTTTATTGGCCAAATGGCAAAGACGTGGCATTTCCTGAATGACAAACTCCATTTCTCTTCTCTTGTTGCACAATATTTGCTCTGTTCTGAAACACATTTTTCTTGTTTGTTCTCTCATTATTTCCTTTGGACATTCTATCACATATATTGGGTATGTCTGCAAAACCCTCCCTAATGATGAACAAACATTTAAGGCAATGCTCTCTGGCAGAAGGTTTAAGAAAAAATATATATTAATTTCTAATTTTAATTTTATTTTTATACAACTTTGGTAATATATAATTTCATTATAAAATAGTATATTTACTTTGTGAAAAATTGAATATTTTTGTAAAGGTTGTCTTTGCTTTTCAAACTTCTCTATAATTTTTCCTGGCCACATTGGAAATTATTAATGAAACACCATCACAATAAATGGTATATGATATTATTAATGAGATGCTAAGTAGAAGCATGATAAATTACTTATTTGACATTAAGAAGATATGTACTTATAGTCTGAGTTCAAAAGAATTTTGGTATTCCATTCTGATATCTCTATTGGCTTCTTAACTTTACATTTAGGCAATTTCTTTTAGGTTTTGCTTTCAGGATGATAATACGCATCTTTAGTTTATCACAATATACTTAATGTTAATACTGTATTATTTCATCTAAACTGAAAGAAACTTGCAAAGACAATTTTAATATGCCCCACTCATAGTATTTTAACTGTCATATACTTTGCATCAACATTTATTACAAACTTTATATAATATTACACCTGTTTCTGAAAGAGTGTTATATTGTTAAAATATAGAGAGGAAAAAAGTCTACATTGTGAGGGGTACCCCCAAAATCCAGGATTTATTTATTTAAAAGTTGTGTATTTATTCTTACATGTTTAAACTTAGTCACCTTCAAAGAACTCTCCATTGATGCAATACAACCTATTGAGACATTGTTTCACTGCTCAAAACAGTTTTTGAACTTGTTGATTTTGATGGCTTTTAGTGCCTCTGCAGTTTTTTTGTTTCACTTCCTCCACGTCAGCAAAACGTTTCTCATTGAGAATTTTTTTCATCCAAGGAAACAAATAAAAAGTCACTCAGGGAAAGACTGGGTGAATACAGATGTTTAAGCATGGAGGTCATGATGTTTTTGATTAAAAACTGCTGAACACTCACTGTGGTATGAGCAGGTGTGCTTGGAAATCACTCATCATGCAATGGGCAAATGCATTGAGTCTTCAGATAAATATCACTAGAGCCAAATGCAGCCTCTCACACCACCACCAACTGGTACACCTATACAGATTGTTTCCTAGAACACTCACCTAGCAGGGAATCCTGTCTTACAAGGCCTGCCCTCCAGAAGATAATTCTGTTTTTGAGGGGTGCCTCCTTGTATACATATCCTCATACATTTATTATTTTTGGTGTACTTTATGTTCCCTTGTGGATCTGAGTTTCCATCTATTAAGTTTATCTTAGTCTAAATCATTTTACTTAACATTTCTTGTCTGCAGATTTTCTGGCAAAGAATTATATCTCTCTCTCTCTCTCTTTTTTTTTTTAATAATAAAATGTCTTTATTTCCAAAGGGTATGTTTGCAGAATACAGAATTCTTCAATGACAGGATCCTGTCTCCCCCCTTACAACACATTAAAGTTGTCATCTACTGTTTTTTATTATGCATGTTTTCTTGTGAGAATTGAGTCACTGTCCTTATATACTCTATGTAATGCTTTTCCCCCCTCTCGTTGCTCTAAAATTTTTTATTTTTAATCTTCAGTTTTATTCCACTTGACTCTGATGTGCCCAAATATGGTTTTCTTTGTTTTAATTATTGTTATGTTTTCTTGAAAATCTTGGATCACATGAGTTGTTACAGTCTTTTAATAATTTATATGTAGCTGACTTTTCCTTTAGGTTTAGGAGTTCATTTGTCTTCTACATATGGAAGACAAAATAATTTTCTTACTCCACACCTACCATTCGTACTGTGTCTTCTAAGGAAACCAGAATGTATTATGTGTTGAATATATTCTATTTACCTTTATGTATGCTCATAAACACATATGTTGGTTTTTTAAAATTAATATTACTCTTACTGCTCTGCACTTGGTACTCATTATTTAATGAAACATTATACTTCCAATTAAATAGTATCTAAGAAATGTCTAAATCATTTTTGTTAAATAGTGACATGTTATTGTTACCACTTTGTTTAGTTATAAGTAAACTATGATTATAATTATATTTTTAAAAGAACACTCTGCCCCATATCCAGAAAGAAAATCTTTAAAGAAAAAGTCAGATACTTAAAGATTTGGAGAAGTCATTTGAAAGGAAATAATATCTGGATTAAGAACTTAGGATAAAAAGGCAGGAGGAGCCTTCTAGGTAGACACTGCAGGGTGCATTTCTGTGGGCAACTACAAAGAATTTATTATTAAAAATTTGAAATGGAGGATAAGAAGTCACAGAAGATGACACCTGACTGACATTAATGGACCACACAATAAAGGTCCCACAAATGAGTTTCTAGCTGTTTTTCTCTATTTCAAACATAACAAAATAATACTGTTAAACTCATTTTTTTCCTTCTTTTCCTTAGTAAAAAAAAGTGTTAAATTCAACTCAGTTTTACTCTCTCTCGGATTGCTAAGTGCAGTCTCACTTATAAAGAAGAAAAGAAAATAAAAGTAGGTGGAACAATAATAATTTTTAATAAATATTTAGTTATTTATTGTTTTTCTATTACAGTTGTCCCATTTTTCCCCAATTACTCTCCCCCACCCTGCCCACCCCTTCTCCCACAGTCAGTCCCCACCCTGTTGTTCATGTCCATTGGTCACTTATGCTAATTTCTTAACTAGACCTTTCCCCTTCTTGCCCCATTTCTCTCCCCCCTCCCCCTGGTCACTGTAATTCTGCTCCTTGTTTAACAACAATAATTTAAAGTGAAATACAACTGCAGAAATACAATTACAGGAATTCATTAATTCAGTTAAACATTTGTCAACTATTCTATACACTTGCATTATTTTCAAGATTTTTTTATCAAAACAGTCTCATTAAGTTTTATATGTTAATCAGAATGTTTAACATTTAATTTATCCTAAGATTGTTTTGCATTAAGGTTTTGGATTCATTTTCATAATAATTTTGAAACAATTAACTCACAAGGAAAAAAATAACTTGCAGGTTTGTATAATTGCATAGATGTTCGCCTGCTACACTAGAAAAAGAAAAACAGGATTCTAAGATTTTCCTTCAAAGAGAAAATAAAAAGACAAGAAGATGCACACAATAAGTTCTTATTTGCTTGATAATTTTTATAAATCTATTATAAAAACTTCCTACAGTACATTGAGCTTAATGAAAGTGTGGTATAGAAAATTGTGTCTGAGTCCCTGAGATTAGGCTAAGCAAGTTAGAAAACTAATTACTCTATGGGAATAAATGTAATTATAAGAGACATAATAAACCATTGGAGGTGATTTATTTCTTTAATCCCATACTCCTACAGAAATTTAAAGACAAAAAATCAAAGACAGATATTTTCCACTCAGCTGTACCAAGTCTAGAAACTAAAATTTGAGAGAGCTATAGCTGTTGACTTTTCTTTGTTGAAAGGATTTTAAATGTGTTCAGTTGTGAAGACCATTAGAAAGGTGATTATAAGCCTCAATTTTTATATAGCTACTTAATTATTCCTAAATTAACTATCCCTTGAGCTTGTTCTGAAACAATCATAAGCGGAGGATATTGTACTTTACTTGTGTATCTTTATATTGAACAGAGGTTCATTTAAATGTTTCAGTTTAATTTAATACTTAATAAAATTTTATGCATGTATACAATTAAGTAATTCATTATTATGTATGTTATTTTATTTGTTCTATATATACCATCTTCCAAGTCCTGATCTATTGACCTTATTAGTTTGTAGATATAAAAGTATCAATTATGTTGAAAAAATTGTATTTCATCAAGCAGTATCATTATTAGTTTATTTAATAAATAGTATTGTAATGTTCTAGCTAAATTATATAACCTTACTGTATGTGGTCATTATTAAAACATCTTCCACTTCTTTTCATCATGGAGTTCTAAATGAAATTCGCTCTTAGTATGCCCCTAATCTCATATTTTTAATAAAGTGACTAGTAAATGACCTTGTTCATCCTTGACTGTGAGCTACAATGACAAACCAGGATTTCCATTGGGACGCTACCAGTGGCATCTTCGAAAGTAAGGTAGGATTAGCAATGACAGAACTTTAGAAGTTTCAGAATTCCAGTTCACCCTGGATAAGCTTGGATGCTTATCTGAAGCTTATTCGAACCCTCTGAATCAGTAAAATTGAGCTCTAAATGTCAAGAGGCAGACTTTCTGATGAGATTTACTATACTTCAACTTCTGTTCCAAACCAGGAAGACCAAGAGAATAAGTTCTCTTGCTAGTCCCTTGTGGCATTTTTCTCGTGTTTAATCAAAAAATAATAATGGAAAGGCAAAAGATAAAACAGAAACAGTCCAAACTTATTTAAATATTTGTTTCTATTTTGATTTAAAATTTTGGAATTGCAAAATTAGAACAAAATTTTATTTTTATTTTATTTTTCAAATCTAAAATGTGTCAGGGTCCAGTTTTCTCATTCAGTGACCACATGAAAATGGTGAGTTTATGTCTTTAATATGTTTTCAAGATTAATAAAAAACCAGTCTATGAAACTACTTCTACTCTCTACAAAGCCAGCTTGTCAACATGGATATTGAGCAAGCTCAGAAGAATTTAGGACCTAAGCACATTCCAGCCCGATGCTGAGAACAAGGACAGAAATTAAGGAGCAATATTTTATCTCTATAATTTTAGTTAAATCTATATAAATAAAGTTTACATTTCTACTTATTTATTCCAAAATATTGTTAATTAAATGGAATCCAGAGTGCCTGACAGTAGCAGCATAATAGTGGAGTTCATAAGCTAGCAGACACATTTCTTTCATTTTACTCCCAAGGTTGCCACTTATTTGCTGTCTGATCTTGAAACTCAACATTATCCTGGGGCCTCTGGTTCCTAACCTGGGAATATAGACAATGATAACACTTAATTCCTTAGAGTTGAAGACTTTAAAAATAAGTGTTAATCTCTTAGCACAGGCCAACTATAAAATGAGTATTAACGTAATAATTAGTATTAGTACTAGAGTTTCTCGCACACTCTCTGCTCCATGAAGTGTAGAAGTGGGGCTTTGAGTTTTTAAGCCTTCTCCTTTCAAAATATTACATTTCCATGCTATTCAAATTACCTTTCTTTGAGTCATGTATCTAATATTCTACTCTTCCACTTTTCTGTCACCCACGAGCCTCCTAATTATCCCCTGCCCATTCATTTAGGACATAAACTTATGTTCCACTGCAAGCATACATTTTGATAGGTACCCTGTGAAATGTGTCAACAACCGAAACTCTCCCTAAGTTGAAATCACTAATTTCTGAATCCAACTTCCCTGCATCTCTCTAGCTATCTTACTTTCTCACTTTTCCTTGATATCTTATTTTTTTTAATTTTTACTAGATGTTTATACTTTCCTTTAATTTTTATTGAATTTATTGGGGTGCCATTGGTTAATAAAATTAAATCAGTTTTCAGTGTACAGTTTTATAATCCATCATCTGTATATTGTATTGTATGTTTATCATCCAATGTCAGTTTTCATTTTGTCATCATTTATCCTTCCCTTTATCCTCTTCTACCTGCCCCCACTCCCCATCTCCTCTTGTAATCACCGTATAGTTGCCTGTGTCTATGAGTAGTGTTTTCTTTTATTAATAAAAATTCACCTTTTTCACAAGACCCCTTAACACCATTTCATTCTGACAGCTGTCAGTCTGTTCCCTGTATCTATGAGTCTGTTACTATTTTGCTAGCTTCTTTTGTTCATTAGATCCTACATGTAAGTGAAATCATATGATACTTGTCCTTTTTCTGACTGTCTTCTTATATCACTTAGCATAAGAATCTCTAGGTCCACCCATGCTGTCACGAGGATAAGATTTCCTTCTTTTTTACAGCCGAGTAGTATTCCATTGTGTAAATATACCACAGCTTTTTAACTCCTTCATCTGCTGATGAGCACTTAAACCTCTTCCATGAACATAAGGGTGTATATATTCTTTGGAATTAATGTTTTGTATTTCTTCAGATATATTTCCAAAAATGGAATTACTGGGTCATGAGGCAACTGAATTTTAAATTTTTTGAGGAACTTCTATACTCTTTCCCACAGTGGCTACGCCAGTCTGCATTCCCACCAACAGCACTCAACAGTTTGCTTTTCTCCACATCCTCACCAGCACTTGTTTGTCGATTTACTGATGGTAGCATTTTGACAGGTGTGAGGTGATGTCTCATTGTGGTTTTGCTTTACATCTCTCAGATGATTAGTGATGTTCAGCATCTTTTTATATGTCTATTGGCCTTCTGTATGTCCTCTTTGGAGAAGTTTCTATTCAGGTCCTTTGTTCATTTTTAATTGCATTGTTTGTTTTGATAGTGTTGGAGTATATAGTTTTTTATAAATTTTGGATACTAATCCCTTATCAGATGTATTATTGCAAAATATGTTCTCCCATTCAGTGGGATGTCTTTTAATTTTGTTGATGGTTTCCTTTGCTGGGCAAAAGCTTTTTAGGTTGATGTAGTTAAATTTGTTTATTTTTTTCTTTTGTTTCTCTTGCCTGAGAAGATATATCAGGAAAAAAATGCTGTAAGAAATGTCCATTATTTTACTGCATATGTTTTCTAAAAGCATATGATCATATCAATAAATGCATAAAAAGAATTTGAAAAACCCAGCACCCATTTATGATAAAAAATCAGTCAGCGAAATGTGAATAGAGGGCACATATCTCAATATAATAAAGAACATATGTGACAAGCCTAGAGCTAACATCATAATACTCATTGGGCAAAAACTAACAGTGTTTCCTTCAGGTCAGGAACACGATAGAGATGTCCACTTTCACACTCTTATTCAACATAGTACTGGAAGTCCTAAGCACAACAATTGGAGAAGAAAATAAAAATAAAATGCATCTGAATTGGAAAGAAACAGTCTGTCATTATTTGCATATTACATGATACTGTATATAGAAACTCTAAAGAGTTCACCAAAAAAAAAATTTATATATATATATGTATATATATATATATATATATATATATATATGAGAACTGATAAATGGATTTAGTGAAGTAACAGCATACAAAATAAATATACAGAAATCAGTTGCATATTTATACATCAATAACGAACTCTCAGAAAGGGAAACTAAGAAAACATTCCCATTTATAATTGCATCAAAAACCATAAAATATCTAGGAATAAATTTAACCAAAGATGTAGAACACCTATACTAAGAAAATTATAAGATACTATGGAAGAAATTGAAGAAGATACAAATAAGTGGAAGCATATACTGTATTCATGGATGGAAAAAATTAACATCACTAAAATGTTTATAATACAATGCAATCTATAGCTTCAACAATTCTTATCAATATACCAATGGCATATTTCACAGAACTAGAACAAATAATACAAAAATGTATATGAAAATACAAAAGACCCAGGATAGCAGCAGAGTTCTTGAGAAAGAAGAATAAAGCTGGAAGAATCACACTACCTAACATCAGACTATACTACAAGGCCACAGTAATCAAAACAGCATAGTATTGGCATAAAAACAGACAAATAGATTAATGGAACACAAGAGAGAGCACAGAAATAAACCCACACTTTATGGTTAGTTAATATTTGACAAAGTAGGTAAGAACATACAATGGGGTGAAGAGAGTTTATTCAATAAATAGCATTGAGAAAACTGGATAGATATATGCAAAACAATGAAATTAGACTACTTTCTTACATCAACGCACAAGCATAAACTCAAAATGGAGTAAAGACTCAAATGTAAGACTTGAAACTATAAAATCCTTAGGTTTTTTTAAAAAATACTTTATTTAAGATTAAATTTATTTACTTATTTTTAGAGAGAGTGGAAGGGAGGGAGAAAAAGAGGAAGAGAAACATCAGTGTGTTGGTTGCCTCTCATGCGCTCCCAACCAGGGACCTGGCCCGAAACCCAGGCATGTTCCCTGACTGGGAATTGAACCAGCATCCCCTTGATTCACAGGCTTGCACTCAATCTACTGAGCCACAGCGGTCAGAGCAAAATATTTAGTGTTAAAGATTTAATTTTTAGATTATTCAAACTGATTAATCTACTGCAACACTTCCCCAATACTTGGGATTATGAATGCTTATGGAAATATCACCCAGATATGTGAAATAAACCCCAATCACACCTTAATAATATCTATCAGTTCCATCAGCCCTTTTTCACAATGACCATTGTATGAATTCAATGGGCAATTAATGGTTGACTGTTTACTCTGGGGCAAAGACTGTCCTGGCCAGCAGGGATATACTAATGTAAACAAGTTTATTTTATGGCACTTTCCCTCTTAAAGCTAAGTGCCTATTTTGAGAGACCTGGTTTTTACAGACAATTACACAATTAATGTGCTTACACGTCGCATGAGTGTTATGGACTAAAGTCAATGAAAGTAGAAGATAATGTAAAACACCTACTTTTTAAAGGATTGAGCATTTCTGAGGATTTAATACTTAAATGGAAAGTTCAGGATGAGAAGAATCAGATACATGAGAAAATGAATCAAAATTGGAGAGAATAACATCAGTTAGGTGGGATAAACAGTGAGCAAGTAAGACCCCATGATGGAAGGGTGTGTTATAAAAAAAGGGTCTGACCACAAAAGCCATTTTTTAAAAGTGCAGAAATAATCCCTATTCATTAGAATAGGAATCTGGAATAAAAACCTAATGAATGAGAAGTTCAAACTATTAAGAAGATCATTCCAACTGCTCTATGGAGGGACAAAGGCTGGAGTGAAATCAAGACATCAAATCAGAAAGCTATGGCAGTACCTTGGGTGACAGGAAAAATAAAATGTCTCTAAATTAGAAATATATTTTGCAATAGGACTGAACTGGATGTGAGTTTAAAGGAGAAAGTAGAATCAGGGAGTCTTCCAGGTTTGTCCAGGAGCAACTGCTGGCGTTTACTAAGATGGAAAACTCTAGGGAAGCACATTGTGATTGGGAATATTATGAGTTTCTCAGACACCTATGTCAGTTTCAGACCTCTACTGAGAATCTGAAATCCGATGATTTCAACAATGTCTTGGGGATTCCTGTATCTGTACTTTCCCTTCTGATCTCCAATAACTATTTATTCTCATTTTGGTTGTTACCTCACTGCCCTGACCTGATCAACGTATTCAAACCCAACTACTTCGGCTCCCATGTTCACACATATATCATATGCACACACAGTATATGCATATTTGTGTGTTAAAATATATACAAACATATTTTGTATATACCCCATATATTTAAAAAATAGCAAAATCTCCAGAAAACACAATCCACTACATGGGCACAAATTCCCGCTTGAGTAATATATTTTCCAGGGTAGTTTCAAATTCACTGCTAGATCTCACCATAGGTATACATGCTGAGTTGCATAGATATACAGAGTGAAGTTAAGAGTAAGCAAATGACTCATTTATGCCAGGTCCCAAACTGCGACCAAGTAAGATCTAACTGTAAACTTAGCAAAAATATATAAATCTGTATGTGTAGATGATGTTTTTATGTCATAGTTCTAGCCCTATGTTGGCAAATTGTTATTCAATAAAAATAGCCAATAGTTGTGTAGAACAGGTACTCCAAAAGACACCAGAGAGGTATAAATGGAAAAGCAGTCTCTTACCCAGAGAGCTTATTGTCTTTATTTCATAAGTCATGACAATAAATTAAACATGAATGTGCCTGTGCATGCACACGTATGTGTGTGAGAGAGAGAGAAAGAGAAAGTTTTGTAATAAAGGTAAAAGACTTCAATATAATAATGTTATGATCCTGGTATTTAGACTGTCTGTGTTTTGACGTCAGCTCCAATACTTACTCTAAATTTCAGGCAATACATATCATAACAGCAAACATTTAGATTGTGCTTATTGGGTACTATGCAGTGTTCTAAATTATATATTTATATTAACTCAGTAATACTTATAACATCCCTGTGTGTTAGACATTATTGTACCCCCCTTTAATGGCTAAGAAAGTTAAGCACAGAAGGTTTATGTAACTTGCAAAAATTTAAAGAGCTGGCACAACCAGTGCTGGCTTTCAAATCTGAGCACTTTGACTCTAGATTCTGTGCTATTAATCTATTGCATTATTTATCTCTATTTTTAATATTTTATTATTTTTCTTACAGGTAAGAGAAAAAGATGGAAAGATTATAAGTAATGCTACTTCATAATGCTGGTGTGAATATTAAATAAGTATATTTAAAGCTCTTAAGATCAAACTTAGATCATAATAAAATTCTAGTATTAGTTATTACATATTTTGTACATTTAAAACAGCTGTGTAATAACTTTTACTAACATTTTAATTTCTCGGTTAATTTATCTAGTCACCTATAAATCTGGAGATCAACAAAGTTTTATTTCTCTAATTCTTCCTTATTTTTGTTCACCTTCAGCATAATATCCACACCACTTAAAACCATCATCCTTTCTTTTAGTGACCATTTTCAAGGGCAAATAAGTGCAAGCGTGGTGGCAGCGGTGTACTGACAGGATACCATAAGAGGAGGATCAGGTTTGAACACTAAGGTAAAAAATAAATAAAAATAAAAATTTAGGAACTGTCTCCTTTTTAGGAATGATGTTGGTGGAGAATTTATTTAACATAAATCCCTGAGTAGGAAAACACATGATCAGCAAACTGAAGTTGTAAGTAAATAATCAAAAAAATTAAAGACTCTTAATTTTGCTAAGACGGGACTTGTAGGTAAGCTCCGATTTTACTTAGAGATTTAGTATTTTGCTAGGTACCTCACTTCAGGTTGTCTCTCCTCATCCAGGAAGCTTATTTGCCTTCCTCAATAGTTGGGCTTAATTTGGCCATTTCACTAAAGGAAGGAAATGCTATGCCTCCCAACTCCCTCAGGTCTTGACTCTCCAGGTCTAAGCGAACCAGAACTGATATTCTTTTTTTATCAAGATATAACAGCAAGCCTTAAGCTTAGATAACAGCTATAACAGAAAAGCCAGGATTTTCACAAACTAAGATGCCAAAGATATTATGCACAATGTATTAGATTTTTTAATTTTGATCATTTTTACCGATATCTGTCCCTCCTCATTATCCCAAAGGCATCTAACATTTTTATTTGTATTTCATCTTTCAGTAATAAACAAAGAAATGAGGTAGAAAACCTTAATAAAACAAGGTGCATGATACATTGATGAAATGTCAACAGGCAGACTGCCCCTTTGGAATATATGTGACAGATTTTGTGCAATGAAACATTGTCAGAAAACAGGAAAAGACAGCAAAGAAATAAAGAAGGGTAAATTATTTGTAAATGCGCCAAAATGTTTCTCCTTTTCTTTTCTTCAAGGAAGGACATGACATTCAATCAAAGTTTAAATACAAATGTAAACAAAGCACCTTTACCAATGTGTTCTTACGGCCTCAAATGTACATCAGAGATTCCAATTGCATGTCTATCTCTTATGGAAAAAGAAAATGCTATAGCTTCTTCACTTTTAGGTCATGTCAGGATTTGTAATTGAGCTGACAATTATTACATCTATATTTCATAAATAGTTTTAGTTAATTAAAAACTTCCCCTGAGCATTTTACATTGCATGAATTATAAACATGCATATTTTAATGCATTCATATTTTTATATTTACATATAAATATATGTTAAAAACATATATCATAAACTGTTCAAAATATTCTAAAGTATATAATATTTAGGAATCAAAATCTGTGTCCCTGTTTTTTGAAAGTATAGAGCATGTTAGAGGGGAATTTGCATTTCATTAAAATTGTCTATGACTTCATTTATGACTGACCCAACAGGTGTATCTCTACATTGATGTACATAAAATGTACATGAATATGATTCAATGTTTAAGTGTACCACAAGAAAAAAAATGCTTCAAATTTAGATCACACAAAATCTTTAGAAATGTTTAAAATTTCGTTCAATTTAACAATCAAATTTATTGACATTTCTGAATGTAAGATGGTTATTTACATACTAAAAAAGTCAAATGTTCTTTATTACTCCCTTTTTAGGTTGGGAAAAAATGCAGTGAAAAATATCTACAAGTTCCACACAAATATGTACAGTGAAGCAAGAGTACATTGTGATTTTTTTTCCAAGAAAACTTTCATTCTCGGTATTTAACTTGAACAAGAGGGGAAAATATTAGAAACATGATCTGTGTTAGTAAAACACTAAGTGAACCTGAATGTTTATCAATAGAAATTTTTTAAATGATGGTTATGTATAGTATGAAACATTAACGGGTCATGAAGCATCTGTACTAGTAAATTAAAAATTCAGGTTTTAAGACAGAATGTATAGTAAGACCAGTTAATGTTGAGAGAAAGAGGAAGTTATTTAAAAAATCATTACCAGTATCACTCACAACCTAGAAAACTATTGACTATTACTTTCAATGTTCTACATTCTTATATCTTTAGAAAGCTTGCAACAAAAGTCATTATTTTTAAAATAAAATTAAAGATATTTTCATTAAAAATACACATTTTCCTTGCTGCACAGTCTATTTGGTAAACAATCACCCAATTCATTACAAAATAATTTCTTTTGAAATGTGTTAACTTTATATGATGAGTGATCCCTTCTTCAACTTGATCTGAAAGATACTCCAAGAGTGGGTTAAATTAAAGTAGTTTATTTCCTTCTGTTGTGAAAATAAAAATGTAAGCCTCACTTGTTTAAAAAATCAGCCAAATGCTAGAAACAGCCTAAGTGCCCATCTGTAGATGAGTGGATCAAAAACCTGCCATACACTCATGCAATGGAATACTATGCAGCAGACAGAAAGAAGGAACTCCTACCTTTTTGCAACAACATGGTTGGAACTGGAGAGAATTATGCTTAGTGAAATAAGTCAGGCAGCGAAAAACAAATACCATATGATCTCACCAAATACAGGAAACTAATGAATAAAACAAACAAGCAAGCAAAATAGAATCAGAGTAATATAAAGAAGGAATAATGTGACAGTGACCAGGGGGATGGGAAAGGAGGGTATAGGGGGAAAAGAAAGGGAAAGGTCTAGTCAAGGAACTAGTATAAAGGACCCATGAACATGGACAACAGGGTGGGGATTGACTATGATGCGGGGAGTGGATGTGGAGGAGAGCAGTGAGGAAAAAATGGGGCAACTGTAATAGAAAAAAAATTTTTTAAATGAGGAAATTTGGTATTTTTTTGAGGAGTAATATTACTAAAACTTACTGTTCTATCTTGCAGGTAGTTTTGTAAATAACCTAAAAAAAAATTATAGGCAACATACCATATTCCAGTAGAGAACTGGAATATGTAGATACATTTATGACCAGAAATAGCCTACCTAAAAACTTTAAAATACATAACATAAAATCACCCTTTCATAATATAGGGTTTTTTTCCTATGAGACAAGAGCACAAAACTTTCTGTATTATGTTTGAGTACTTCTTGACCCAGGACAATTCAATTGTGTGTACTAGGGTACAATAACTTACTTTTGCAGTAATCACTAGAATAAGTCACAAAAAAATTGGATTCAGAAGGCCAGAAAGAATAAGGAGACTCTTTTATTAAAGGGCTTATTTAAGTACTATTTACTTCCTGCTGATCTTTTATAAATCTTGCCAGTCTTATAGGTCTTCATAGTCTCCCCTCAATCCTCTTTTTATATGTTAGTACATTTTAGGAAAACTGATGCCAATTTCCCTCTGGTATCATTGCATTCAGGAAGAAAGAATAGAACACTCATACAATAAATTTAATTAGTAAATTAATGACAAACTGTATACATACAAAGGGAGTAATATTTCCATATTTCTATAAAAATGTATAGAAAGTCAGTTTATTTGTGAACTTTCTTCCCAATTTTTTTCATGGAGTCATTTTTTATCATGGTAAAATATAGGTAAAATCCCAAATGCTTTTAAGTAATATTAAAATAATTAAATACATAGAAACAAATACAAAAATCCCCCTTTTTCCTGAGAGGAAAAACAGATAAAAGAATCAAAAACTCAAAAAATAAAGAAAAACATATTCAATTCTCAGCACTTCAACGTTTTTCAGTCTGAGGGTCTCAGCAATTCTCCATTGCTTTATGCTGGGCTTCACCTGTGGGTTCTAAAACTCTAAGAGTTCTTCAGAACCACAAAATTTTACTCTTCAAGCTCTCTTAATTCTTACTTTCATTTAACCTCCTTTTTCAACCCACTGAGTCTTCCAATGCCTTGGAATTTTCTTTAACTCTGTATGTCACTTTCATAGCCCTAGCTACTTAGTCTCAACTTCTTGTGAATAAATTACTTTATTTTGTCATTAATAGAATTCTATCTCATTAATATCTTCATTTACCTAGGCTTCTTGTTCAGCCATACTATTGGGCAGCCTTAGTGTGTCAGTACCCAATTTCCATACTTCTTTTTTAAATATATATTATTTTATATTCCTGTTGTTCAATAACCATTGTCCCAATTTCCCCCCCATTGCTCTCCCTGCCCCACTCACCCCCCCATTCCCACAGTCAATCCCCACCCTGTTGTCCATGCACATGGGTCCTTTTTACTTGTTCCTTGACTAGACCCTCCCCCTTTCCACATTTCTTTTCAAAGAGAATACAGTGCATCAGTTTCTTGGGCCTGCAGTGGTTTAAAAGAACACACTTCTCTTAAAACAATCACACTTTCACAGGTCCACCCACAATCAGCATGGAGGACATGCTCTTTCCAGAGGTCCTAGAGGAAGATCCACTTCCTTGCTTTTTCCAGTTTGGGGAGCGGCCTTCCTGACAGTCGATGGTCCCTATCTCCATCTTCAAAGATAGCAGCACAGTATCCTGCTGCATCTCCCACACTGTCTTCCTTTTTGTAATCAACACTCTCTCTTATAAAGACACCTTTGATTATGTTTATGGCTCAATTAGATAATCCAGGATATTCTCACTATTGTAAGATCCTTGACCTAATTACATTTCATAGTTCCTCTTGCTACAAGGGTCCAGGAATTAGGACCTGGATCACTCTGAGAGCTGTCAGTCATCTTTACAATGCAGGTACTTTGCACTGTGGGAGAAAAAAATATGATTGTGTTGATGGATGCTACTCTAACGGTCTTCAGTTTAACCCAAGTCTCCAAGACTGCTGTCATTCTACTTAATGGTAAATTAAGAGCCCCAGGGCTCCCTGCATTATGTCCTGCCTCACTAGAGCAGACAATTCACCCTCGGTAAAATCTCTACAGCCAGTGCCTCATATTTTACTCTAATCCTTGGATTAGGATTATTTAATTAACCATACAAACAGAATTTGAAACCTGCCCCCATCTCAATTATTTCCCCTATTCACTCTTCAGCAAGATATCAATGATCCATATTCCAGGAAAAAAGGCAATATCTGAAAAACATTATGCTTTTTCATACCTTTGACATATGGGTTCTTCTCTAAGGAACTTTATCTTTACATCTCACTTAAAAATTCTGTCTTCACTGTTTACATTGTTAGTTCCAAGCCATAATACTGCTATTTCCACTTTCAAATGAATGCCCACTAAACAATTGTAAATTTAAAATTAATATACATTATTACCCTATAGCATATGACACCTGGACTTTTATTTTAACACTAATATTACCAACAGTATTAAATCATTTATGTTCTTCATTATGTTCAAACAGAATATTCTAAGTCAATTCTAGTTTCACTAAACTTCATACTGTAGGCCATACCTCAAAATAATAAAATTCTTCAGTCATATTTTAAAGTAGTCATATGTTTAATTAATTTAAAAAGGAAGAAATTATGTATAGTTTGAGGGAATGTTTGAAGTAACCCCTGCTTTAGAAGTAAAACTTTTCTTTTGCTAAAGTTGTAAAATCTATATCTAACAATAATGAGACAGAGTTTTAAGAAGACTTCCGAGTAGTGAATATTCTAAGTAAGTAATAAATATTTGAAGAGAAGAAGATTCAACCTAAAGCGTGGTAAAATTGCATATGCATATTGATTGGAGTGAAAGCTATTGAATAAAAATAAGTTAAAGATATTAGTTTAAGTTCTATCTATAACAAATATTTTAAACATTTATAAAAGTATAGTCTTGATGAGCTTTTTTAAAAGAAAAGTCAGAGAAACTAAAGAATCTATACAATAAAAACTACTGGCCATCCTTAATGATAATAAGAAAATTAACTTGAGGTATTTGTCTGAAAGTATAAATAAGAGAATAACTTGGCAATAAAACATATTCACAATGCAAACCTGAGTTCAACTTATTTCATAAAATTCATCAGAGAACCTTGATATAAACCCACATGGCAACGAACCCCAATTCAACATTTTACTTCAGGAAAAATACAGGTATATTTCAGGAATCTGGTTTTGTTTTGTTTTGGCTTTGCTTTTAAGTTTTTTAACAATTCTTTATGAAAACTTTAATATATAGCCAAGTTTGTAAGGCACTTAAAAGTTCAGCTTTGTAAGGTTTAATGGGAGAAGAGGGAGCTAAAAATAAAGAAAATTATAGACAGTAATAAAAAAGTTGGTTTCTTCCTTTTAGAACACACTGCTCCAAAATCTTTCTCTATAGAACCCCATTTATTTGTAACAATACAATGCAGTATGCTCTGTTATCACCTCCATTTTATTGATATGTTAACAGATGGTCAAAGGAATAATGTAAATTGTCCTGAGTGACACCAGAGCCATTGCTCTTAATAAAGTTAATAAGAGCTATTGCTCTTAATAAATTTTTCTGGTGACCTCAGATATCGTATCGTATCGGCAGCCATCCGTCTCGAGAGACGATGGTGTAGCTTCTTAAGAGTCTATCTGCACCGCCAAGAATGGCTGTGCAGTCCGACTCGGGAGTGACACGGTATCTGTCTCCTCCCGTGTTGAATCGACATCTTGCGATGACGCTGGAGTGTCCTCTCCAGTGGAGCTGAAGCTACAGAGCCTGGGCAGGGTGATATGGAGGGTCTGCTGTTGCCCATGCAGCAGACCCACCCTCTCTTCGCAGCTGAAGGATCCAAGGGAAAGATGGAGTCAATACAGCTTGGCTTCAGGTGCACCGCAGGAGTTGCCGGTGTTGACTACAACGTCAAACCGCCTTAGGGACTCCGGCTCCGGATTTTCTGTCGGGGTTTACTCCCTTAGCCTTTCCCCTGAAGAGGTATGCCGCAAGGCAGCGGAGGTTTTTTGGAGTCAGAGTTTTCCTTCTCTGATGTGCCCTGACTGGAAGATCGAACCAGCAACACTTAGCTCGCAGGCCGACGCTCAATCCACTGAGCCAAACCAGCCAGGGGCCATGACCTCAGATAACCATCTCCAAAAGACATCTTACTTTATGTACTTATTTGCTTATTTTTATTGATGTATGATTGATATACAATAACCCTATCAATTTCAGGTGTGCATCATAGTGGTTTGATATTGATAATACATGATAAAATCATCCCCAAAATAAGTCTAGTTCCCATCTGTCAAAATACAAAAGTATTACAATATCACTGACTATATAGCCATGCTGTACATTATATTCCTATGACACTTATTTCATAACTAAAGGTTTGTACCCCCTATTTTTCCTGATTCACAACTTGTTCCCTATTAGGTAACCACTAGTTTTCTTTTTGTATCTATGAATCTGGTTTTGTTCTTTGGTTTGTTTTTTAAATTCTGCACATAAGTGAAATCATACAGTATATATCTTTCTCTGACTTACTTCACTTAGCATAATACTCTATAGGGCCATCCATGTTGTTGCAAATGTAATTTTTTAAAAAGTTTTGTAGCTGAGTCATACAGATTTTATTGTTTGTATGTATAATATCTTCTTTATCCACTTATCTATCAATGGATATGGGTTGCTTCCATATCTTAGCTGTTGTTAACATTGCTGCAATAAACATATGGGTGCATAATCTCTCCAAGTTAGTAATTTTGTTTTCTTTGTATCAATACTCAGAAATGGAATTGGATCATATGGTAGTTCTATTTTTTAATTTTTTGAGGAACCTCAACACTGTATTCCGTAGCGGCTGCACCATTTTACATTTCCACCAGCAATGCACTAGGTTCCCTTTTCTGTACATCCTCATGAACACTTGTTATTTCTTGTCTTTGTCAGGTGGTATCTTACTGTGGTCTTGTTTTTTGTTTCCTTGACTAGTGATGTTGAATATCTTTTCATGTGCCTGTTAGCCACTTGTATGTCTTCTTTGAAAAAATGTGTATTTTGGTACTCTACCCATTTTTAATTGGGTTGTTTAATTTTGATATTAGGTTCTGTAAATTCTTTGTATATTTTTTTATATTGACCCCTTATCAAATGTAGACTCACAAATATCTTCTGCCATTCTATAGGTTTCCTCTATATTCTTTTCAAGAGCAGGTATTTCTTATGTGATTATATATGTGATGTGCTATAATAATTTATGACGAAATATTTCTCACTTCTACACCATAAGAGAAGTGAATAAATATTTTTGATACAATTCATATGGGTTCAAATACCAAGCTTCCTGAAATATTCACTGGAATAATATAGTTTCTCTTGAGATGAAGAAATACCTGGGAAAATATTCACCAGTATCCATACCAGCTATGTTTATAGCTCTCCACCTGAGTAAAATAGTACTATGGAGCTAAAACACAAAAATCACATGAACAAAAGACCTAAATATAATTTCACTTTTAAAATGCACTTGATCAATCTTTCTGGTCAGTACTTCTAGTCAACAGCTTCAGAAAAAAATACCCTTTAATACTCACTTTGACAAGGATTAAACAGCAAATTTAGCAGTTGAAACTACTGATAGATTAAAGAAAATTAGCTTTATAAGATCAGATTTTACAAATGTGTGCACGTGCGTGTGCATCTGCAGGGTCTAAGGGACAATGAAATCTAGACATAAGAAATATGGTTAAAGTTAACTAGATCCAATGGGGTGACACAAATGAGAGCATTCATTTCAGAATCCCCGTGGCTATTTGCTGGCTTTCCTAGATGTTTTTGAAGTTTTAAGAGATTAAATAGGATTTTACTAAGAGAAACCTCAGCTCTTAGCTTAAACATTCATCATTCCCGCAGCTGCCAAATTCAGTTGGCTCTACTGAACAATGCTTTCACTTACAAAATTCCAATTTTACTGTTAAAAACACAAATGATGCAAATGTTCTATATTAAAGCAAAAGAGTTCCTGGAACAATCTTTCCCAAACTGTCCATCAGCGATCATTGTTGCACAGGACTGTAATACCAGAAAATAATTTCTGTGGTCAAATACATTGAGGAAATTCTGGGAAAACAAACTTAATTGATTGCCTTTCTGTATTACTTAGCAGAATCAGATGAATAGCTTTTGTTAATCTTTAAAGAGAGGAAGGGTGAGTAAAATATGCAATGATTTACAAATATATTTATACATAGAATTCTAACATATCTGGTAAGAGCTTTCCCTCAGAAGCCATATCCTAAATATCAGTCTTATAGTATCATAAAGAGTATTTATTGCATTTGATTTCAAGACTTATAAAACTATTGCAGGGATGCCTCAATTTTGTATAGAAGAAGATAATTATTTCCACAAATATAGATCAATAATCATTATTAAATATTTCATTAGGTTTCTGTTCCTATCTGCCCTTTTTACCTACAATGCTTTTATACACTCTTTGGGAGATTGTGTATAATTATTGGGGACTTGAACTGCAATACTTCTTTAAGTACCAATTAATGAACATATATCCTGCTTATGTCCTATCATAGTACCACATCATTCATTCACATTGATGGTTGCAAATATATGGGGCAGTCAAGGAATAAAATAGGAGAACATTAATTGCTTTTCCCAGCAGAGTATTCATCCCATCATCACTTTGTTGGGGGAGAATTACTTCTCTGCATCAGGATCATGTGATGCAGTTAAGGCTGACTGTGCCCATATGATCTTATAACTCCAACCACCTACAGTCTGAGACCAGAATATGTAATGAAAGCAGGGTTAGAAAAAGGGAAGAGAAAGGAAGAGAAAGAGGCAAGGAGAAAAGGAGGGAGGGAAAAAGTGTGTGTAAGTGAGAGAGAAAATCATGGCTCAAAAATTATCTGAATAAGAAATTCAATGTCATATAGCATGAAATTTCAATGGTGAACAGAAATAATTAATTTGGGCACTTTATTGTCAGTGTTAAGAACTGGCTTTTAATCTGATCATTAGTAACTTCTTCCAACTCTTTAGTGAGGTGTTTGGTAGAACATACATGTGATAGTCATTCATTGTGCCCTTCATCAAAGTACAAATATGTATCTTTTGTTATTTGATAAACAAATATTTCCATTAACTCTATGAATTTTTCACTTCAAACATTTTTCATAACTAGTTTCATAAAATTATCATAAAAATGTGATTATAATTCATTTCCATATCACACTTGAATAATGATACTATGAGCAATTTATAACAAAGTTAATCAATTTTATATTGAAAGCAATATTTTATATTTATTCTGGAAAGCTCATTTGACTTTTTTAAAGATAGTGCTCTGTGATTTATTTGAAAAGTGACTCAACATTTTGATGGCTATTAGAGAATATTTCATTACACAAGATGATGGCTGAATGAATTACATTTCTTAAAAAATGTGTTCTTGACATTTTTCTTTTTATATACTGTTTGTTCTTAGTCACTTACATTTTTCTTTTTATTACCAAATCCAAACCCATATTCTATAGTTACAGGTTTCTGTCCAGGAATAGTTCATACCTTCTTTTCCATTTATTAAACTATTTCCGCTCTAAAACTCATTTGATTGGCTTCTCCGTTACATTCAGCACTTTCCTCAAATACTACCTTCACATAGTGATCTTCTGATGACCACATTATTTAAAATAATCACCTTTTATAACTCAACATCCTTTTACCTTAATTTACATTGCTCTCTAGAGATTAATATGTAAAATGTTGTTATATATTTATTTTACTATTTATTGTGTTTTTTCCCACTAGAATATAAAGCTTGTAAATTTGGAAACTTTGATGTGTTCGCTGCTTAATAGTCACTCTTAGGCACACAGTAAGTTCTCCATTAATTCTATTTTTCCAAACTTCTAGACTGTAGTAGTCATAACTGCTAAATGAGGAGATGTATTTTCACATTTAGTTAAACACCTTTGGAGTGATTTAAACATTTTATTAATTGAGAACCTAGAGCAATGTAATAGTATACATTTAAAATGGCAATTTAAACAGTGTAAACTATAGCATGCATATGTTGTGAAAGTGTGTTATTTAAGATGAACTGTATCTTGTTGATGATGTGTCAACTGATATTTCAATTTTTGTAGCATATATTCCACTTTTAAAAGTATAATCATCCTTGAGATAAATCTCACATATCAAATTTGTAAAACAAATGCCTTTACTTCTTAACCTTAGGTGCTGTGAGCCACTTCAGAGACCAATAGGAATGACCAATTTTTCACAGCCCCCATTTTAGAAAATATTTCTTAAAGGTCAAAATGTAGTTCTTTCTTATCTTAGCCTCTCATTATCTTTAAGTTTTTTAGGATAATGTGTGTTTATGTTCTTTTTAAATAGTTTAATGAAATAATAGATACAAATATAAAGTGATGAGAAAAATACATTTGTAAAATACATTTTTAACCCTAATGACAGAGTCACCACTTGCTTCTATTTCATTTCCTTCCAGGATCACTGCCTGGTTCCCAGAGTGCAGGGTGCCCGAGGCAGTAGTATCATGGAATTGACTAAACTCTCCACTTTCTATGAATGCTTCTATTGTTAGAAATAATCTCTAAGGTCCAAATCAGTGGTTAAAGCAACTCCTTTTTTCATCCTTTTAAATAATATATACTACAAGTATGCTGATGATAATCATTTTTCTTATGTCAGTTTTCTGATTCCTAAATAATGATGATACTCTCAGGCTATTACATTTGAAAGCAGATAGCACATTGCTTTCAGAATTTATTCTGGGAAGAACAACTCCAAATAGAAAAGACAACTGTGTTAAAGGGTTGACAGAAATGTAGTTGTTCTAGCTGTACTATGTGAAGCTGACACTTTCTCATAGCTGTATCTGCTCTGTGCATGCCAGAAGTTAGTACTTTCCTCCTCCTTTTCCTGAACTTTTTTTTATGCTTCCCCTAAAACCTTTCCTCTATCTGCCAACATGTCAAGGAAAGTTCTGATATTACTTTACTGACTCCTCACACAAAGGAGTTTCTATCAATTTGATACTTTTCCTAGGAGAAAATTGTACTGTTGAACATACTTATAATTTAATGAGCAGACAAAAGCTTATCATGCAAGTCGTGTGAAAATATATATTATTAATCATATAATCTACTCAGGGGCCATTTCTCCTATTAGCTATGCCTGAACCAGACATCAAAAAGAAAAATTGTTTGTTTTCATTTATGTTAATAAAAATAGAAAACAAAAATACATAAATAAATAATTTATTATAAAAGAACAGTTTGAGAAGGATGTTAGTTAACACATATGCTATAATTTCACATTGATTCAGTTTACTATAATAGTATTTATAAATTACTGATATGTATCTTGTTTTGTTCAATAAATAGAGCACTTCCTCACTATCAGTTGAAAGTCAACTCAATTTTACTTTTATTTAGAATAATTTTAATGCCTTATTCATTCCTTTGTTTGTTTTTTTAATTGGCTATAGGTTTATGCTGACCTGTCATTTATTTTTATTGTTAAATTCTATTTGAAACGCAAAATACTGGTGATGAGGCAATTATAATTGAACCAAGTGAGTCATCCCTTATAGTCTTCTAGTTAATTCATTTTATTTCCCTAATAGCCAAGTAAACCTTCAGGACATGAGACTTTTCATAAGGAAAGAATCATAAGGAAGTTGGTAAGAGAAGTGAGAACATAGACTGACTTGCTCATTTTTCAATCTTAGAACTTATTCACTTATAAAGGAAAGAAATGAAAGGACATGTCCACAAACACAATTTTATCTGCCATTAGGTTCAATAACTTAGCCTTATCATAGAGAAGTAACCAACCAAGTCAGTGGGTACTTTGGGGTGAGGGACCAGATATGGGAGAAAGTTAGGAGTAGGGAGTCATGGAGGTACTAATATACTTGAGTTTCCCTGGCAGCACCCAGTGTGAAGTTGGGTATAATTCAGAATCCTAACTAGGCCCCTGTGAAACACTGGGGAATATGAATTTGTCACCATCCCCTTTTGGACATAGTTTTTGGGGTTGAGAAAGGATAAATAAGCAAGAGGGGTTACCCACTGCCCACCAATTATGGGTTTCAATTCTTCTTCATGCTTTGAGAAGGGAAATACGGTATAAACATGCTAAAAGCCATGAAGTACTTTTCATAGTAAAATTTTATAACCACTTCGAATACCTTTCAGTGGTCTAGTTTGAATGTTCTGGAGGTTACCACGTAGTAGAAATTCCAAAATGCCACGACTAGTATGCTCATTTTATTTCCTGTCACTCGACTTTCCTAATAGTTTACTTTCAATGTATCAGTTTCAATTATCTTTGGCCTACTTTCCTGATTATTACATACACAGCAGTTACTCAATAAACTGTTGTCAACTGAAAGTAGAAAAGAAAGAGAAGTAATAGTTATTGAGCACCCAAGAAACATAATGCACACTGTTAGTTATTGTATTTGGGTTATTTCTTTCAAACATAATACAATCATTTGAAAAACTGATTATTACATTATATTTCACAGATGAATAAACTGATTTGTTAAGTTTCATTAAACAATTTTTACCCTTGTCATCTATCCCTGTGTAGTCAGGACTTTTTGAATTTCTGTCAGCAATGTGATTAAGGTCAACTTTAAAATTTCAAGAGCTTTAATTATTATTTATTTTGTATAAGTAGCATTAGAGGAGTAACCAAAGTGATATTTCAACTCATTTTCCTTTTTCGAAAGTGAATATGTCCCCATTTTTTTACACTGCAGCATTTTTTAATACATCCTGCCAAAGATAATGCTCAAAACCACATACATCTAAGCTAAAAATTCATTTTTGATTCACCAAAAATAAAGAGAACCCTGAACAAAAGAGAACACTAGAAAATGAATATAGAAATATAGGAGGAAATTAATATATATCCAGTTACAAAGTTAAAAGAATGATATCTAACCGTCGTCGTCGTTGGCAGCCGTCCGTCTCGAGAGGCGATGGTGTAGCTTCTTAAGAGTCTATCTGCACCGCCGAGAATGGCTGTGCAGTCCGACTCGGGAGTGACACGGTATCTGTCTCCTCCCGTGTTGAATCGACATCTTGCGATGTCGCTGGAGTGTCCTCTCCAGTGAAGCTGAAGCTACAGAGCCTGGGCAGGGTGATATGGAGGGTCTGCTGTTGCCCATGCAGCAGACCCCCCCTCTCTTCGCAGCTGAAGGGTCCAAGGGAAAGACGGAGTCAATACAGCTTGGCTTCAGGTGCGCCGCAGGAGTTGCCGGTGTTGATTACAACGTCAAACCGCCTTAGGGACCCCGGCTCCGGATTTTCTGTCGGGGTTTACTCCCTTAGCCTTTCCCCTGAAGAGGTATGCCGCAAGGCAGCGGAGGTTTTTTGGAGTCAGAGTTTTCCTTCTCTGATGTGCCCTGACTGGAAGATCGAACCAGCGACACTTAGCTCGCAGGCCGACGCTCAATCCACTGAGCCAAACCAGCCTATAGTAGAAATTTAATTGAATATGTTATTCAGAACTTTTAATGGAACATCTGTGAATTTTTATTATTCATGGCCTACAGATAATAGACACTTGATTTATATTGACCATAGAAAATATTTGTACTAATAATGTTAAAATAGATTAGTTTAAGGGCAAATTACATGCTATAGTTTATTGTGTTTTGAATATATATACCTCCTTAGAGAAAAAGCTGGAGAATTATTATTATATTTAAATGTCTTTTTTTTTTTCTTTCCTATATTTAAATGTCTTTTTAAGAAACAATACACTAAGGGGAAATAAAGAGGCTGCCTCTTTTTTTTTAACTGTTAAATTCTATCCTTTCTGACCTACAAACTTTATTGCCACTTTTACTTTATAAATTATATTTATACAGAGTCCTTTGGGTATTAAATCGCTTTTTCTACAAGTCTAGCTGTTTCTTATAAAATCATTCTCTTGGTTCACTGACAGCTCATCAACCAACAAATCTTAGTAGTGACAGACTCTAATGATTGAAGCACATATCTTGATTTCTCTTAGAATCTCAGTATATTTCTAATTCAATACTGACTTTAGCATTATTGGCTCCTTCCCTTTCTTACTGTCTCATTTCATCCATAAAGAATAAACTACATGTCAGGACTATAATCATTTGAACTGGGAGAATAAAAGGGAATAAAATAACATTAGTTCACTGTAACCCTGTTATACAATTTAGCTTGTTGTAAATGTATCTCTTAATGATTATGCCCAATAATAAAGGATACTATTCCAATTTTATAAAATTTTATAAAATTTATTTTTTTTATTTAATAGCAACCAAAGATCTGTTCAGTTTTTCTTACTATATTTCAAATTACCAAGTTTTGAAGCAATCTCTCTAATAAAATGTCATATTATAAATATCATCTGGTGACAATATTCATTTAGTACACCAAGTTCAGCTTGTATCTTGGAATATTATAAACATTCAATTGACAGACTAGCGTATACTGTGTATGTATCACAAGTCATGTCTGTTAAGGAAAATTTAAATTTCATTAAAAATTATTCCTTTTAGTTTCATCTAACATTTTATGTCTAGCATTTCAAAACAAAAAATTATAAAAAGTCTTATAGCATAAAGTCTAAATAAATTCAGTGCTGAATTCAGGCTCTAGGATTTTTTTTACCAATTTAAAATAATAAAATAAGCTTATAAAACATGTAGATCATGATTAACTTATTTTACAAGTATATATGAATACATATATACATATCCTATACGTATATATAGTAAATATATAAAAGATATATATATATATATACATATATATATAAACACAATAAAAAGTATATATTTAAAAGTCAAGCTACATATTGGAATAAAAAATAAGGCCTAAGACAATTTCAAAGATGGGATCTCATTCTGCTGTAAAATACGCCTAGCAAGGGAAGCAATTATAGAGTAAATATTTCCCTTTTATACATGGTCATGTGTGTGTGTGTGTGTGTGTGTAGTAGTAGTAGTAGTAGTAGTAGTCAGAATGACACTCCTCCCATCAAAGATGTCTATGTCCTAATCTTTGTAATTTATGTATAGATTACATTTGTGGCAAAGGGCAATTGAGATTGAGAAGGAATTAAGGTTGCTGATTAGTAGGCCAAATGTTAATTTAGGGAGATAGCCTAGATTTTCTAGGTAGATCCAACACAAGGGTCCTTACAAGTGAAAGAAGGTGTCAAAAGATTCAGTGTAAGAGTATGCAGTATGAAAAGGACGTGCCCTGCTGTTGTTTGCATTGAAGATGATGGAGAGGACCATGAGCCAAGGAAAGAAGTGGCCTCTAGAAGCTAGAAAAGGCAAGGAAACAGTTTCTGCCCTAGAGGCTCCAGCAGGAATGCAGCTCTGCTAACTCCTTGATTTAGCCTAGTAACATGTGTTGGACTTACAGGAGTGTAAGATGATAAAGTCGTATTGTTTCAAGCAATGAAGGTGATGATATTTTGTTACAGAGGCAATAGGAAACTAATGTTATACAATAAAAATTAGTATGTTTATACCTTAAAACACTTGTTTTATAATATCAATAACATCCAACGTGTATAATGCAAGGTTAACTATACTGTTTATTGTTTACCTTTAGCTTAAACCTTTTTGCCTATATATAGTATGTATCAACAGTTTTCAGATAGTATTTACTTAAGGGAAACAGATTACTACCAAAACAACACTTCTAAAACAGAATACATTTTTCCTAATTATACAAGTGTATGGTATCTATTCATACAAGCATTAAAGGAAATAGTAAAATGATGTTTTTGGAAGGAACTTGTTATTTTTTAAGGTTTGCATACCTCATATGCACACATACACACAACATCAGACATACGGACATACACACATTTTGTTTTATTTTTACTAAGATAAAATTTAGTGGAATTCACAGAACTTGTGCATTATTCAAAGACTTTTTAAGATGTATAAACCTAGGTAACCAATAACCTATTGAACAGATAGAACATTTCCATCCTCCAGAAAGTGTCCTTGTGCCCTTTTCCAGTAAATGAAGGCCGACCATCACCACGACCCTTCCTGCCACACACTCTCTGTTTATCCGTCCCCCTATTGATGGACAGTTGATTTGTTCTAGTTTGAGGCTATTATAATAAACATGCTGTAAACACTTGAGTACAAGTCATTCTGAGGGCATAGGTTTACATATCCTTGGTGAATTAACTAGGGGAGGAATTACTGGGTTAGAAAGCAGCCAGCTACATGTTAAATTTTTTATAAGAACCTGCCAAATAGATGCCCGAAGTGAGACTGTGTCATCTCACACTCCCACCAGCAATGTATGAGGTTTGGTTGTGTAATTACATAGTAGTATAAGTTCTCTAAACTTATTTTTTTTATTTCAAGATTCTTTGGCTATCTATGCCCTTATTATTTCCATTAATTAATGAAAGTTTGTCTATTTCTAAAAAAAATTATCCTAGTTCTTTTGGGGATTAAGTGGATACATAGGTACAAATAAAGAGAACTAGCATTTTACCTTTATTAAATATATAGTATGTAATTCATCTTAACTTATTATTTTAATAATTTTTATACAAGAGATACATAGCAGCTTTTGTTAAATTTATTCCCAAGTATTTTATGTATGTTAATAGTATTTCAAATGGAATTATTTTTAGTTTATTGCCTAAATGTTGATATTATATAAAAATATAATTGATATTCATAGTTATTTTTTATCTTTTCTATTTTTATAAATTGTTTAGGATTTTCTATGTAATCAATTATGTTATCTCTGCATAAACACAGATTCGTGTCTTTTTTCTCAACTGAAATCATCAGGACCTATGCCTCCTCTTTTATATAAAAGTATTTATGAACCTTGAAGAAGGATCTTTATACAACAACAACCAAAATACATATATATATACATATATATGCACATATATATGATATTATGATACAAACAGACAATTCCTATTGGTTTTGTTTCTCTTGAGAATGCTAATACTGTACACCATCTGAGTAAACTAAGATACTTTCTTTGCAGGTAAAAGTTTTAAAAAAATGCTTTCTCAAAAATAACAGCTTCAAAATAAGTTTTAAATAAATACATTTATGAAATTTCTTAATTGCAAGATTTTTATGATTTCACAAAGTAAAGATAAAAATACTATTAAAAAATTTACTTTGACCCCAGGGAAAGTACCATCTTTCACAAATTCTTATACAAATCCCATTGTCACTAAAGGGGATGCTCCCTGGGGAACAGTAATGTGTGATACACCAATACTGTTACAGTTCTATGAACATTCCTTTTATGTGGGACCTCACTCCTTCTAAATCTTGACAAAAGTCAATCCATTCACCAGTGCCCAGAGATCCAGTTAAATCCTTATTCCAGATGGCTGCCCAAAAATCTAACTCTGCCCACAGGGTAACTGTCCCACACTTCTCTGCCTTTCAGTGGTGCTCTTGAGTGGGTACCAATATTCTCTATCTTGTTTACTCAAACTTAATGCCATTCTATCTGTGAACCAGGCCCAGGACTTGTTCCTCCTCTTTTAGCTCTTAAAAGGGAACTAATCACCCATGAGGCCATCAGTATGAGTTGATGATAGGTGACATGGGAGTTGAGAGCACTTATTTATGTTATTTACTTTTGTCCTCTGGTTGTCTTAAGGGCCGATTCTAAATATAACGTTTGCTATAATATAATCTTCTGAGGCCACAATTCTTGACTCGGTGGCTCTGCCAAAACTAGGCTTATGATAAGCAGTTTGCTTGCTTGGTCACTTGATGTCTACTGTTTGGTAGCAAATTAGATCCACTCTCCAGAGGTCCCAAAAATCTGGGTATTCTTATGTCCACAGTATACATTTGATCCTTTTGGGCCCTAGATCTCTTCTGGAAATAGTCCAGCCATTGTTAATATAACAAGAACAGTTTGTGTGACATTGATCTAACCTGGCAGCCAAGGAGAGTGGACAGGGAAGTATATGTGTGAACAATGACTTCACTAGACTACTCAATGGGGGTGGTAGATATCATCGAGTGAGCATGTATACTGTGTGGTCATTGCTTTCAAAATGACTAAGTAGAACAATGAACCTGCATCAAACTTTGCATTAAACTTGAACATTCCTCTGCGGAAACTATTCAAACAATTCAGAGACCACAGCTAGACACAACTAGTGACTGGCAGCTTCATCACAACCATGCACCCGCTCATGTATCATGTCTCATGCAGAGTTTTTTTGAGCATTATCACATCACCCACGTGACTCAGCCCCCTACAGCCCAGATTTGGTACCCTGAGACTTCTGGCTTTTCCCAAAACTAAAATCACCTTTGAAAGGGGAAGAGACATCAGACTGCTGATAAGATTCAGGAAAATACAAGGGGCAGGTGATAGTGATCAGGAGAATTGTGTGAGGTGCCTATTTTGAAGGGGACAGAGGTGTCATTGTCCTATGTACAATGTTTCTTGTATCTTTTCTTTAATAAATGTCTCTGTTTTTTATATTACATGGCTGCATACCTTCTGGACAGGGGGAAGAAGGGGTTCTGTGGAGGGGAGCAAAGAGGGGCATCTGTAATAGTGTCAACAATAAAAAATTCAAAATTAAAAAAACAAAAAAATGAAAGCATCCTTATAAAACTCATAGCAACATAATACTTAACTTCTATTATAGATCCTGAGACTTTTTCTTTTTCTTTTTAATTATTATTTGTTTGTTTATTTTTTTAGAGAGGGGGAAAAAGAGAAAGAGAGGGAGAGAAACATCACTGTGTGGTTGCCTCTCACTCGTGCCCCCAACTGGGGACCTGACGTGCAACCTAGTTATGTGCCCTGACTGGGAATCGAACCAGCGACACTTGGGAGACTTTTTCTTTATTGAGGTTTTTCTTTGTTATTCACAATACCAAGTGTAAACCTCAAGCATATTGCCATAGCTGAACCTAAGTGTCATGACTTTCTATAACAGGAGAAAATTTTGACTTCTATATGCTTCTTTAAACAGTCAGAAGAAATGAGAGCCTGAACATCTTACCTCCATCTGTCATCCTTTTAGTTGGGAAGATCAGGGAGAGTTTTTGAAGAGCTCCCAATTTTTATTTCCAGAAAAGCTGTTCTTTTTTTTGGATGGGAGAGCAAGAGGGGGTCAGATTGAGTGAGAGAGGAGTGAGACAGATTCTCATTATTTCTATCAAGTTTTTTTCATTGAAAAATTATCATATCAATAACAATTTTCCTAAACTTTCCATTTTCCATTTTGATATAGTCTTTTGCTGTTTAAAAAAAGATTATTTCAGTGGAAATGGAGAGTGAGGGATATAACTAACATCTAAGATGCTTACATATGTTTAGTCAAATGATTATTTCTTAATTTAATAAAGAAAAAGTTAGAATAAATTTTTAGTCAAATTTACCTTATTTCCACCTTGTACTTAATTTTTAGCTCTCTTTCATGCTTTTGTTTTACTTACTCTAGTAACACTTACTAGAGAAAAATGCATATTTTATGGTTTTGTTCTTTGTCATTCAAGAAATAAGGGGCTTTATTTGGGTCAAAATAATTATTAAGATACAGGAATTGTACCTAGTCTTCATATCTCATGCCCTTCTTTGCTTCTATCTGACTCATTTTTTTAAATCTTGCAAGTACAAAGAGTAGTTTGGAATCTTTAAAATGTTTCATGCCTGAAACAGGTTCAAAATTAATAGATTTGAGTATGGATTATCTTGTTATAGAACACCAAGTTAATTGATAGAAATTAGGGTCTTCTCTGAAGAAAAATAGTTAAGAGAAAGCATTAAGCTTAATCAAAACTAATTCTGTTTTAATAGCTTGCTTTCCTGACAGTCATTTAAGTGACCTGTAGAATAAAATTGTGAGGGCTGTTCCAACAGACAGTATGGGGTTATTTATTATTCGTGGCTATTAAAACCTTCTGTAATCTATGAAAAGCCTAATGTAGTTGTTACCAATGACAACCAAACTTTCAGAGACTCAAACTGAAGACCTCAGGTCCTTTTTGAAAATGCAATTTTTATTCATCATAAATAAACTTAGATTCATCAATTAACCTGATCTGAATTTCCTTTCTTTTCCCCCCAAAAATGCAGGCTCATAGTTTGATAGCAGCCCTAAAAGTAGCTTTACGGTTCTATTGAGCTGGCTTCTGGTGTTAGAAATAAGGAAAGTTGAATATTTTAGAGTGAGACTCCCTAGAGAGTTTGGTTCCTGAAAACTCAGTTTCTTTGTCTCCGTGTAAATATCATAAGGGAAAGATGTAGCTGAGGTCAAAGATTTACACACTCCTATTTTTACTTCTAAGTAAACAAGAAAAACATGTATTAAAGGGAAAATTTTAAAGGCATTTTAAGTCACATAAATTTGAAATAAAGCATGTCAGGACTTAATAATACATATTTGATTATTTTGTGACTTACATTTTGATGACCACATCTCATTCAAGTGAGGAAGATTATTGATAAGGGAAAATCAGATGGATATAGGTTAAAATTGAGAAATATAAACATTCTATTCAATTTTTTCCTGTGGAATATATATATTTCTCAATTATCTTTACATTTGCAGGCATGTCTTGATCTTTTTTTTTTTTTTAATTTTATGTTTTGTTTTTTTAATTACAGTTGTCTTTTTTTTCCCCCCATTGCTCCCTCCTATCCAGCCAGGGATGTCTTGATCTTATTTGCAGGTTTATGTGAATCTTATGTGGATGTCGTAACTAACCAAGATGTCTCAAAAATTATTCCATGAAATATTAATTTCCTAATTGGTTATCAGTGAAAAACAGTTTTTGTATGAAATTCAAGTTTGAGAACACAGTATTCGATCACATGCAGTAGTTTTTGCATTGCAGCAAATCTAAGACTTTAATCTGCTACCATGAGATTTATCCAATAAAAAGGAGACATTGTTGGAACACTTTGTGAAATTATTTTACCATGACAAATGACATCTCATCTAGACTAAATTTGAGAATAAGGATTTAGACTTTCTGAATGTGTTTCCACTTTTGAAGAATGCATATGTATGCAACTGTCTTCTTGATAACCTTTTGTACCTCATTATACCCTTTGAACAAATCACTTATATTTTGTATAAATTTTATGCTTATATATTTCTTTATAACTCAAGATAAAGAATATTCTAGAGTATGAACATCAGCATAAAATGCAAATTTCTTTGTTTTGTTCAGAGATGCATTCACTCCTTCTACTCCCTCACAACATCATTAACAGCAGCTCTTATTAAGTCACTTCATGCCCCATATCAGATGACCCAAGTAGCACCTCACATCACTGGCCAGGGCCTAGAAAGTCAGAACAATTGTGATGGTTGAAAACAATGCAAAAGTCAGAAGAACAGAAATCACTGGACACAGGATAAACATTGCCTTAAGAATGTCAGTAAGACAATAGAGCACTTCAAAATCTCACAGTTGCCTACAATTTTATGTAAGAAATAAATTCATACATATTTCAGCTTCACAGAGGGTAGTCCATAGTTGTAGAGAAATATTAACATACTATTTGTCTCTCTCTTGCCTCCTTTCCTCTCTCAATAACTATATGTCAGAATATACTATACAAAACAATTTCAGTGTCATTCATTCTCATCATATATATATATATGTGTGTGTGTGTGTGTATATATATATGTATATATATATATAATTAGCTGCAAAGAGATCCACCAGGTGTCATGGAGGCACCCCCGCTCCCGCCACTGGCACCAGCTTGACCTCGTCATCACCAGAAGAACGGATATTGGCAGCACCCTCCTCACCCGCAGCTACCACAGTGCAGACTGCGACACGGACCATGCCCTCGTGGTAAGCAAGGTGCGCATAATGCCGAAGAGGTTGCACCACTCCAAGATGAAGGGTCGCCCACGCATCAACACCAGTTGTGCCAGCAACCCAGTTAAGACCCAGCAATTCATCAACAGGATGGAAGATGCACTCGGCGAGGGAATGGCGGCAGATGACATTATCGAATCCAATTGGTCACGTCTCCGCGACGCCATATACAACTCCGCCATTATTGCTTACGGGAAGAAAGAGCGGAAGAACGCTGACTGGTACGAGGCTCACTGGGAAGAAATGGAACCCGTGATCGAGGCTAAGAGGAAGGCCCTACTGGCTTACAAGGTCACGCCCACTCCCAGTACACTTCAAGCTCTACGGGCTGCCAGGAGCAAAGTCCAGAAGACCGCCCGCCACTGTGCCAACACCTATTGGCTAAACCTGTGCAGAAGCATCCAGGAAGCCGCCGATATAGGCAACGCACGAGGAATGTATGAGGGTATCAAGAAGGCAACAGGCCCAATCCCCTCCAAGATCGCCCCCCTTAAGTCCAAGACAGGTGAGGTCATCACTGACCAGGAACAGCAAATGCGGCGGTGGACCGAGCACTACCTCGAGCTGTACGCAACGAAGAACACCGTAACAGACACTGCTCTTAACGCCATCCCAGACCTACCAGTCATGGAGGAGCTAGACACCCCACCTACTGCGGCAGAGCTCGGCAAAGCCATCGACCGCCTCGCTTGCGGGAAAGCACCAGGAAGCGACGGAATCCCTCCAGAAATCCTAAAGAGTGGGAAACCAGTCCTGCTACAGCCGCTCCACCATCTACTCTGTCGCTGCTGGAAGGAGGGTTACATCCCCCAGGATATGAGAGACGCCAACATTATCACCATGTACAAGAACAAAGGAGACCGCAGCGACTGCAACAACTACCGGGGCATCTCTCTCCTCAGCGTCGTCGGCAAAGTATTCACCCGGGTCGCTCTTGCCCGCCTGCAGACCCTTGCTTCCCGTGTCTACCCAGAGTCCCAGTGTGGCTTCAGAGCTGGCCGATCAACAGTGGACATGATCTTCTCCCTACGCCAGCTGCAGGAGAAGTGTCACGAGCAGCATAAACCACTCTACCTCGCCTTTAGCGACCTCACGAAGGCGTTTGATCTGGTCAGTCGAAGCGGACTCTTCAGCTTGCTACGGAAGATTGGCTGTCCACCACATCTGCTTGCTGTGGTCATGTCCTTTCACGACAACATGCACAGCACGGTGTCCTACAACGGCGCAACCTCTGAGGCCTTCCCAGTCAGCAGCGGAGTAAAGCAGTGCTGCGTCCTCGCACCTACGCTGTTCGGAATCTTCTTCTCCATGCTCCTCCAATACGCCTTTAAGGACTGCAGCGAGGGTGTCTTCATTCACACCAGATCCGATGGCAAGCTCTACAACCTGGCCCGTCTACGAGCCAAGACCAAAGTCAAAGAGGTGCTCATCCGTGAGATGCTCTTTGCCGACGACGCAGCCTTGACATCACACTCCGAAGAGGAACTCCAGCAGCTAGTCACTTGCCTTTCCCACGCATGCAAGGAGTTCGGACTAGCCATCAGCCTGACGAAGACGAATGTTATGGCTCAAGGCATGGGGACTCCCCCATGCATCACCATCGACGGGTACACCCTGGAGGTTGTCAACGACTTCACTTACCTCGGGTCCACCATCTCGAGCTCTCTGTCAGTCGACTTGGAGGTCAATCGGAGAATCGCCAGGGCAGCCACAGTTATGGCCAAACTGAACCGGCGAGCGTGGAACAATTCCAGCCTCACTGAGAAAACCAGACTGCGCATCTACCAAGCCTGCGTACTCAACACTCTCCTCTATGGCAGCGAGACGTGGACCACCTACGCAAGGCACGAAAGGAAACTCAATAGCTTCCACATGAGGTGCCTGCGACGCGTCCTGCATGTCGCCTGGCAGGATAAGGTCCCCAACACCGAGGTGCTGAAGCGAGCCAACATGAGCAGTTTGCATGCAGTTCTTAGTGAGAGACGCCTCAGGTGGCTCGGCCATGTCAAAAGAATGGATGCAGGCCGTATCCCCAAAGACCTCCTCTACGGCGAGCTAGCAGAAGGCAAGAGGATGACAGGGCGCCCAAAACTGCGGTTCAAAGACATCTGCAAAAAGGACATGACACAATGCTCCATCAATCTCAACACATGGGAAGTTCAAGCAGACGACCGCCTAGCCTGGAGGCTCATGGTCAGGCAAGGTACGTCACGCGCAGAGGCTGCGCGCAACGAGGAGGGGGTCCAGAAAAGATCGAGGCGGAAGCAGCGTCAATAGCAGCAACAACAGCCATCTGCCTTCACCTGTAACAAGTGCGGCAGGGATTGTCACTCCCGAGTCGGACTGCACAGCCATTCTCAGCGGTGCAGATAGACTCTCAAGAAGCTACACCATCATCTCTCGAGACGGACGGCTGCCGACGATGATTAGCTGCATTGATAGAAGGAATATACATACATTTACATATATACAGACATGCATATATACATTTTCATATCTCACTTCCATATTCCCAGAGCCCAGCACAATGCCTAATACAGAACAAAGTGTACTTAGTAAAAATTTTAAAACTTCCTTAATTTTACTACATCAGTTATGTGTTCTTTAGTTATTTTTTGAGATAAAATTAAATCTAATTTTAATCCCACACAAACATACACACATCTATCATATACATTAGCAGAATATTTATCTCATTGAGATAAATTTCCACTGTGTTTTAAGTTGGATATTTTCAACTGAATGTTTTCTTGGCTGTTTAGTGAACATTGTTATAAATATGTATCCATAAATATTCATGGAAGGAGAAATATGAATATTTATAAGGAACTGGAAATTTTCTCTATTGGAGGACATTTATTTCTTGGAACTCCAGTATTAACAATAGCAACTACTATATTTCTCTTACCATGTGTTATCTTGTTAAGGGCTTTCTATAAACATTTCAAGAACCTCTAGGCAAAATACATCCAGAGAAACCATACTTTGTTTGCACTTGATTTTATTTAAATTAAATATTTGAAATGCTTTTTCCTGTGGATATTATGGGACAAAAGTAATGTATGTAAATAAACCAGTTTTGTTCCCAAATACACATATGTTGAAAATTTGAAAATACATCAAAGCTGGCATTGGTATTGGAACAAATAGTGAACTTTCAATATGAGTTAATTGCTGAAAGTTTGCAAATATTAATTTTATTTGAATTCTTATAGAATACATGTGTAAATGTTTATATTTAAAATCACAACGGTTTTTTCTCAGCTTCAAAACTAACTAATAAGTAAAAGCACAAATTGGAAATATATTAAGAATTTCCCTATTACTAATATAGATAATTGTTTTTAATATGGCTTACTTGATTTATACTTTTAAAACCAATGGCTGTCTGGTGGCTGGCTATTGACTAAAGAAACAACGTGCAGTGGGCTGCTGCATCCTGGCATGAATGAAAGTGATGTTGAATTGAATTCTGAACATGAAGACACATTAAAGAACTCTGGGCTTAACTTACAGGAAGATAAAAATGGGGTCATTACAAAAACAGAGATCTGAGATTTCCCTGCAGATGGACCAAAAACTGAAGCAGGGGCAAATGTAAATGCATATGAAGAGTGTTGTTCTGGAATTCCCTTACATATGTGGAATAAATTTCAAGAATTAAACAAAAAACACTCTGAACAGAAAATCTCAAATTCAAGATTCAAAAGGATAAAAGGAAAACATTCCAGAAAAGGTGACTTGAAGAATGTAGATGAATCTCATAGTGAACAGTTGTCAGGTGAAATCCAGTGGAAGGAACTCAGTATTTTGGAGTCCATGACAGGTTTGAACCTCCCTGTGAAAAAAGAAAAAACTGAGAAGTTGGACTGTGTAAAGAGCATAGACCAGTCTGTGAAAGTGTGGAATACTGAGAAGGCTGAGGAACTCAGTAACCAGCTAACTACTCCAGAACTTTGCTGTAAAAATTGCCAAAGTTATTGCCTGCCATAATTTTGTAAAAATCAAAAAGGATGCTGAAATTTCACAGGTTGCTCAAAGAATGAAGAAACTTGCATGAGGCTTTGAGCAAAGAAGAGATGGGGACTTAAAAGCAACATGGAACACTTGTAACTTGCCAGAGTTCTTCAAGACATAAGTCTTTTCTTGAATTTTTACTTGAGTCTTCAATTTCTCAATTGAGTGAAAAGATATTCCTGCTTATGTTAAATATGTCAGGAAACTGATGGAAGTAGAAAAATAAGCATAAAATTTGAGGGTTGATTATCAATTTTTTCCTAATGAGGTCATCTTAAAGTGAATGGAATAGAGTGTTCTGTTATTTGTACAAGGAATCTAAACATACAGGCAAAACAAACAAAAAAAAAAACAAAGAAACTAGATTTTATTTATTTATTTAGTTAGTTAGTTAGTTATAGAGACTGACAGTATAAAATCATTTTTACTTTTCAACCATTTGGTACAGCATAGCCAATGAGCTCCTTGTATGTTCTTATTTGTACTCAGTGTAACTATAAATATTCTGGAACAGTGTTTCTAAGATTGGCATTTGTTTACAATGGATTATTCATAAGTATAGAAAGTCTCAACTGATATTGTATTTAGAGATGACTTTATCTTAATGTTTTAAAAGTAATTATTAGCTCTTTATTGGATGCAGTAGAGTTGATACTTGATAGTCACACAGTAGAGCATTTGGTTTATTTTAGTGTACCTTCAGATAAAATATTTCAATAAAAAAGGACAAAATATAGTGTTTGGAGGATGATTTAAATTCAGCTCTGTCTGGAAATTTCTTTCTTAATATGTCTCTCAGCCAAACTGTTCTTTAAATTATGAGGTGATTCTTAGAAGAAAAAATGGAATAAGTATATTAGAATATTTTAACTCAAGACAATATAACTTTGAACCTTCTAAAAAATAAAATAAATAATAGCAATGGTCCAAGAAATTGGTAGTTAAGAGATATCATCTTTTGATGTTTCTTCAATTGATCTTATTTATTATTCATTAATATTTTCTTTTACAATAATAATGGTGACAATTATAAGTAACGTATACAATACTATGTGTCAGGTACTTATGAAATCACCTTTAGAAAATGAAATTCTAATTTTACACATTTTATAGATAAGGAAATGGAGACTGAAATATTTGAGCAGCTTGCCTAAGATGTCTCAGAAAATCAGTGTCTTGAGTTGGGATTCAAGACTCTGCTTTTGAGTTGGTCTGACTCCAAAGGTCTGTTCTCCTCACTTCTGCCCTACGATGTGTCCAGCTGAGCTCACCTATGCTTCTGACCTACAGAACTGGGAATGAATAAATGCATGTTGTCTTAAGCCACTAAGTCTGTGGCAATATATTACACAGTAAATAAAAATATGTTCTCTTTGAAGCAAGGTACCATATTGAGAGTTCAGTGTTTTTTCTGTCTCCTAATTGTTCAGACATTCTAAAGGGTCAGTAATTAGATCAGTCTTGGCAAGAGAGAGCACATGCTGTTGGGCCCATGAAGACTTCCATGACTACTCCTTGCATGGGCTATTGGAAAATTACATGAGTTGTAAAAATTAAAAACTAGTTAATATCTATATATTAGTTATGTTTTTTATCTGTGTTTTCTTTAGCAGTTGTTTTATCGTAGTTATTAGATGAAGGTTACAGGTAAACTTCAGTTCAAAATGTCAAAGGGCAGATGATAATAATAGAAATTACTAATGACACAAATACATAGTTGTTTATGAAACATTTATATTTATTTCCTTCCACAAGCTAGAGCAGTGAGCAAATGAGATTGAGAAGTGTAATAAGGACACTATTTGTATTAAAATTGGTCTATTGCTGCCTCAGCCACTTGAACTTTCCTGCTGGCATATCAGTGACCTCTACTAGAAAAAAAAATCTTTCTCATGTTTTGTTGAAGGAGGTTGAAGTTTCCTTACAGTGTGTATATCTCAGTTCACAATAAAACAAGTTCAACACAATCCAGGAAAGTTACAGGGAGATTGATACTCAGATGCTGAGTGTTTATTTGTGGTATGACCAGCAGAACCTTTGTGTCAAACATTTTTCTGTGGCATTAGAGGTCTCAGCAGTTTTGAGTATTAGAGATCTCTATCAGTACTTCCATAGATGGTTTACATTACTTTGTGTTATAGACTGAAAGCTTCTAGCTTCCCAAAATTTATATGTTGATGTTCTAATCCCCAATGTGTTGATCTTTGGAAGTGAGGCCTTTGGAAATGAGTAGGTTTAGATGAAATCATGCGGGTGGTGCCTTTATGTCAGGATTATTGCATGAGAAGAGAAAGAGACACAAGAGCTCAAGAGCTCTCCCTGTCTCCAATTTTATCCCCTCTAGAATGGCCATCTGAGCACATAGAAGTCAGCCATCAACAAGCTAGGAATCAGACCCTTACCATGAGCAGAATCTGTTGGCACCTTGACCTTAGACTTATCACCCTCCACCATGTGAGACAGAAATGTCTGCTGTTTCTGCCATTGAGTCTATAGAATTTTGTTATAGTACCCCTTGTTGGTTAATTGTATATCTATTTGACTGCAGCATGGGATTCCCAGATTAAACATTATTTTTGGGTATGTCTGTAAAGGTGTTTATGAGTGAGATTAGCAATTGAGTGGGGGACTCAGTAAAATGTGACATTAGTCCAGAAAGTACCCAATGACATAATATGAAAAATAGAGACATTATTGAAGAAGAATAGATACAAGAAACTTTGTACATAAGACAATGAAGCCTCAGTTCTCTTCAAAGTAGGCACCTTGGGACCCCACATAGGTCTCCTGTCATCTCTTCCACTGTTCAAAACTCTCTGTAAAATCCTTCGCTGTGATCTTGCTGTGCCTTCTCTAGGTATGGAAAACCAAGCTACTTCCATTGGGACAACTGGGCCTTCATTTCTGAATCATAGCTGTAGACCCAACATTCATCTCAGGTTATGACCTTCTTGAGGAAATCGGGTTCATTGGTAGAGGTTTGAATCAAGTCATTAGCAACTGTAGCAAGACATTCCTTCTGCTCTGGTAGCAGAAGCCACAGGACAAATTTTTGCATGTCACATTTCATGCCAAGATTCTGCATCAAAATCTCAGAATAGTAGTTTTTGGAATCCCTAGATCAGTTCTAGTCTTCACACTCTCAGTCACTCATCTTTTTTGATTGCAGCCCGTACATGTTCAACATTCTCAGGTGTTCTCCTTGTTGCAAGTCCTGCAGAACATGGATCACCTTCAACAGATTCTCGACCATCTTTGAAGCATTTGTGCCCCACTCTTATTTGTGCTGCTCTCATTGCATCACCCCCAAAAAGCCTTCTGAATCATCTGGATAGTTTCTGTGGGGAAACATTCAAGCTTAATGCAACATTTGATGAATTTATAGCTCTTCTCACTCAGTCATTTTGAATATGATGGTCACACAGTACACACCCTCACTCAAAGGCATCTACCACCCACATTGACCAGTACAGTGAAGTAATCATTGTTCACACATGCACATTTCAGTCCACTCTTCTTGGTTACCAGGTTACATCAATGGCACGCAAACCATTCTCATTATATTAACAATGGCTGGACTTTTTCTGGACTGATCTTGTATATGCATTTTTTTTAAATCCCTTCCTGTGCCCCCTCCCCCAAGATCTGTCAGTCTGTTCCATGTACCCATGCCACTGGTTTTACTTTGCTCATCAATTTATTTTGTTCATTAGATTCTACATATTTAATGAGATCATATGGCATTTGTCTTTCTCTGACTGGCTTATTTTGCTTAGCATAATATTCTTCAGATCCTTACATGCTGTTGCAAAAAGAGTTCCTTCTTTTATACAGCCAAAAAGTATTCCATTGTATAAATGAGCCACATCTTTTTTACCTGCTCATCTACTGATGGGTACTTGGGCTGTTTTCAGATCCTGGCAATTTAAATAATACTGCAATGAATATAGGGGTGCTTATGTTCTTTCGAATTAGTCTTTTGGGTTTCTTCAGATAAATTCCCAGAAGTGAAATCACTGGGTCATAAGGCAGTTCCATTAAAATTAACAAATGGGACTACATCACACTAAAAGTCTTTGCACAGCAAAGAAAACCATCAACAAAATAAAAAGACAACTCACTGAATAGGAGAAGATATTTGCTAATACATCTAATAGGGGGTTAATATCAAAATGTATAAAGAACTTATAAATCTCAACACCAATAAAACAAACAATATAATTAAAAATAAGCAAAGGACCTGATAGACACTCCACCAAAGAGGACATACAGATGGCCAATAAACATATGAAAAGATGTTCAATGTCATTAATCATCAGAGAAATGCAAATTAAAACCACAATGAGATATCACTTCCTATAACTACATGTAAATCTATAGTTATTTCAAAATTAAAAGGTTAATTTAAATAATTTGAACAAATAACTCAGTGGTTGAGATGTCAACATAAAATCCTGAAATAATAAATAAATAGAACTATAAACCACTTTACCTAAAAATATGCATAAACAAAATTAAAAGAGCAGCTGTAAATTGTGGGAACTGTTTATGTTAGATAGATATTAATATACTAATATAATAAAGGTATACTAAAGCAAAAAATTACAAAAAAATTATAATTTAAATAAACCTAGAGAACTATTAAAACTCAATGATGATTAATGGCTTTTGACAAAATACAATTTTGTCTCTCTAGCACTTATTTGAAAGTTAATCTTCATTAATGAAGAGTGAATAGTAAATTCTTTAGAAGCAGATATATATATTTCTAGATGTTATTTTTGAAAGCAATTTATCAATATGTACCAAGAGTTTTTAAAGTGGTTTTAACCAATGCCTCAGAAATTGTGTACATAAGACTCTACCCTTGGAAATGTAAAATGATAGTCTCTTTGAAAGCAGTTTGACAGTTACTTAAAATGTTAAGTTTAATTTATGTCACACAACAATTTTTCTGGACATATGGAAAAATGTCCACATAAAAATATGCACCTAAATACTTAAGAAAGAACTAATATTCAGAATGTGGAGAGAACAACAACAAATATTTATCAAGTAGTGAATGAATAAAAGAGATGTGGTATATCCATAAAACTGAATACTATTGTTTAATAGAAAGGAAGAACTGTTACATGTTATAACATTGATGAACCTTGAAAGCATTATTCTAAGTGAAAAAAGTCAGTCACAAATATTTAGAATAAGCAAATCAGTAGAGAAAGATCATTGCCTGAGAATGAAAATAAATATGGAGTTTATCTGAGGGTATTTTGAGGGGTACCATAAATGTTCTAAAATTATATTATGACAATGCACAACTGTGTGAATAAAAACCATTGAATTGAATAATAAATTTTAAATAATTGAATCATATGTTATAAATTATATGTCAATAACACTGTTTTTAAAAGACCATTGTGACATAACTTCCAATGTGAATAAAGATACACATACATACAAAAGCTTAACTTGGAATTTGATACCAAATGATAGGAGACAATCTAATGTTTAAACAAAATAAATATTATATCAGTTTCATTTTATGGAATGAAATATTACATGGAATTTTTAAAATGTTGATTATAAATTTCTAATAATATTTAACAATTCATACAGTATGTAAAGTACGGAAACTCACATAAGCATAGTATAAACTATACTATGTAGATAGTCCTATGTATGTACAGATTCACACATACATATTTATTCAAATAGCCTGGATATAAACATATAATAATTTTAACAGCTCTTTTACCTTACTAATATGATCATTAGCTTTTTATGGTTTTGTTTTGTGTTTTGGTTTTTATTCCCTTTGCCATCTTCTAAATTCATATAATTTACATATGTTATTTTAAAATATATTTTAATTAAAATGTTCAATTAAAAAAATTAAATATGATTTCCAAGAGCCTCATTGCTAAAGCATGAAAAGAAATAATTATCAATCTATTGATAATTTTACTGAATGCTATGACTTTAGTTTTATAATTTATAAAATGGTGATAATAATATATCAGAATGTTTACAAAGACAAAACAAAGTAAGTTGAAAAGCTTTTAAATGTACTTGATTAATATCAGAGCACCATCTCACAGGGAGAAAGGACTACTGAATTGTGAGAAATATACAAGAAGAATGATCCAGGTGAAAGTGTATTACCCATCATCCTCCAGCAGGATAAAATGCTGAGGGTCATCAAAAGAAAGTCATAGTAGGTCTTAGACTAAATTGGCTCTACTTCAACAAAGGACCAAAATCCCAACCACAATTTTCATCCAAACTATTGACATGCTTTTTTGTGAAGTTTTCATGAGTAGAAATTTTCCAAATAAAGACCTAAGAAAAAGCTGACATAAATTGCAATGCAACACCACTTCCATGAAAAGAATTAAAAGACAATTGATAGCAGTGAAACATATAGTAGTTGCAGGTTGTGTGTTTATTTCAAATTCCCCATAGTGAATACAGCCTCATGCAAATAAAATTATGACTCTACACTTGAATAAAACTTTCTGCATTTTAAATTCTCCCTTATGCATTGTCCACATTTTTAAACTGGATTTATATATTTTGTAATTATGGTGGAAGAATTATGTCTTATATCTATTTTATGAATGTGGAAAGACTCAAATAAATTACATGCTTTGATTTAATCACATGGCTAATAAAAGATAGAGCCATTTTAATGTACATTTTCTAAATCAAAAAGCATTTTTACTCATCTTCTCTTATATTTAAATAAACAAGCTAATAATTTTTTCTCTTTCTTTCATAAATCCTCCTGAAAGCATTAAATGGAGAAAGAATTTGTATTTGGGAATGGACATTTAATATTAATCTTAGGGGGACCTATGGCATTATTTCAAATAAAGAGTAGTTCCTGAAAGCATTAAATGGAGAAAGAATTTGTATTTGGGAATGGACATTTAATATTAATCTTAGGGGGACCTATGGCATTATTTCAAATAAAGAGTAGTTTAAAAAATTAATAGTATGGTAGATAAACTATACCTACTTTTTTTTTTCCATAATGAAGTAGAGCCTATTTACGCAGCCCTCAGTGTGGGCTGCCTTTGTGACTTGCTGTGACCAACAGACTGACTGTGTCTAAAGAGATATTGTATGATTTCTAAATGTAAGACTTAATAGATCTTGTAGCTTTTGCTTTTCTCCTCTTAGATCATCACTGCCTGTGCTGAGGCTCAGGATATAATCTTTCAGGATGAGACATATAATGAAGATAGACTCTGTGGAGAGAGAAGCTCAGCTGTCTCACTCTTGCCAGCCTTTGAAGCAAAGGCCCCCCACATGAGAGTTCGGCCTGAAGAAACTATACAGCCCAACCCAACAACCCAGTGACTACAAATCCTGAGTGTGCACAGCTGACTGGAGGTGGAGCAAAAACTAGCTATCCAAACTGATTGGTGCCCACATCACAAACCCACAGAATCATGAACTAATACCTAATTATTGTTTTAAGCCACTGAGTTTTGTGGTGGTTTGTCATTCAGCAATAGCTAGCCATGACTGATAGCAAAAGGGTTTAGGCAAAAACAGACCACTATCATCATGGGTTTATATTAGAAGGATTTATATGAAAAGCAGAAATAATATCTGTTCTCATTAGAAGAGGACTTGATGATGTATTAATGATGAAGCTTCATGATTATTGAGTGAATTTGAATTCTGATAAAAGCTCAGCTGGGCAATAAATTATATATGATGCTGATGCAGGGACATTTACATATATACTGTCTGAAAGCCATTAAATAATGCTGATGAAAATAATTTGTGATGTGTTACTTCATTATCTATACAGAGAACACAAAAAATAAATTAACTTTTTATGGAAGGTATATATTAAGTGAAAAGCCATTATTAATATTTCTAGTCTTATGCTTTGGATTCTTATCCATAAATAAGCATTTAATCAAATAACTCATATAACTATTTATATTTGTAAATTGATAGATTAGAAAGCTCCAGTTGTCATCATCTTTCATTATCTAGCTATTTTATTGTTTTTCAAATTACAAATCACAGTTTCTATAAAAACATTATAATTTGAAAGCTATTTATAAACAATTACAGTTTTCATTTTATTCTAAGGCATATTCACATAATAAATTACTTGAGTCAACAAGTTAACAAATACAATATAATTTCTCTAATATTATGGATTTCATTTTTTTTTTTCATTTTTAAATTAAATTCATTTGATAGCAGTGGATTTTCTCCATATAAATATTTCAGGGTTGGAAACCAAAAGTGTTTGTTTTGAAATGTACACAGTGTCAATATAACCTTGAAAAATCAAATTGACTTAATTTGTCTCTGTTTTCAATTTATTTGTTAAGCAGAAAACATTATTAATTAGAAGTATAAGTAATCAAGGAAAGATAATATAAATAACAAACACAAGAAGTATCAACAAGTCTAGTAAAGAAAATAATGATCAAATAAAATTGGCATAATAATCAACAAAAAACTAATGAGGTAGGAAATATACTATTTTTATGTGTCTGCTCTGATTCCTAAATGTCACCTGAGTCTTTACAGACAGAGAGGGCATGGGAGAGAGCAAAAGGAAGAAAGTGAAAGTGAGAGGGAAGTAGGGTGAATAGTGTTGGAGAGAGAAATCTCTGGTTAGGGATGATAGCCAAGATAAGCAATAAACTAGTTCACTAGGGACATTAATTCTATCCTGAATAGATTCTTCTCCAAAGAGGACATACAGATGGCCAATAGACATATGAAAAAATGTTCAATGTCACTAATTATCATATAAATGAAAATGCAGACCACAAGGAGATATCATCTCACAACCATCAGAATGGCCATCAACAATAAATCAACATACAAAAAGTGCTGGAGAGGATGTAAAGAAAGGGGAACCCCAGTGCATTGTTTGTGGGAATGCAGACTGGTTGGTGCATCCACTGTGGAAAGCAATATGGAGATACCTCGAAAAATTAAAAATGGATCTACCATTTGACCCAGTGATCCCATTTCTGGGAATATATCCAAAGGAACCCAAAACACTAATTTGAAAGAACATAAGCACCCTTATGTTCACTGCAGCATTATTTACAATCGCCAAGATATGGAAGCAGCCCTAGTGTCCATCAATCTATGAGTGGATAAAACAACCATGGGACATGTACACAATGAAATTCTACTCAGCCATAAAAAAGATGTCACCATTTGAGACAGTATGGATGGACCTGGAGAACATTATGCTAAATGAAATGAGCCAATCAGTGAAAGATTGATACCATATGATTTCACTCATATGTGGAATCTAATGAACACACTGAACTAATAAACAAAGCAGAGACAGAGTCATAGATGGAGAACAGATGACAGCTAGTGGATGGGGCATGGGGGATTAGGGGTGGAGGAACTGAGCAAAAAGAAAAAAGGACTCATGAATATGGACAAGTGTGGTGATTGCTGGGGGAAGGTTGGTTTAAGGAAACTAAGTGGTAATGGAAAAAAATACAATAAAGATTAAATCAAAAGGAAGGAAGGAAGGAAAGAAAGAAAGACAGAAAGAAAGAAATGGAACATATAAATGAAAAACAAACACTGAATGAAAAAATTTAGACAAGAGAAGCCACAAGAGGACCTCACCTATGAACTGAAAATTTTCCAGAGATTAACGTGCAAAGATTGACTTATTCCCACTAATCAAAGAAGAGAGATTTTATTTAACATATGGGTCTTCAGTAGTGACACCAGAAAAGACGTAATCTCAAAACGTGGCTAAATTATTCCTAGACTATATGTTTTTCTAGGCTCAGTGTGAGAGAGTTTGAAAATATTAAATTGATCTGCAACTTATTTATCAACCAGAAGGAAAGCCCAATGTTCTTCAGGACTACAACAGTAACACTCAACAATACAAAATTCATACTATTCGGTACCCAACAGACTATTACTAAACCCAAGAAGAAGCGGGAAAATGCAGCTTATAATCTGAAGCATTATTTACTGATAAATGGAGAATCAGAATAACAAAAGTAAAATAATTAAGATGCATGGCTATTAAAAATATTTATTTTAATTATGCTCCATCATTTCAGGGACATAAAATGCAAATTTAATGAAGAAAGTATGTAAAGATGTAAAAAAGGGACAAAAATTCAGAAATAAAAATTTCACAGCAAAGATCAGTGAACCTGAAGATCTAAAAACTGAATATTTTTCATACAAAGAACAAAGAGAAAAAATAAAGCAAAAAAAAAAATCAGTGTCCTATGGAGAATATTAGGCAGACTAACAAATGAGTAACTAGAGTCATATATAGGAAAATATATAAATATTTCTTTATAAAGGGTACTTTTATTGAAAAATGGTATATATTTGGGGAATTATTTTATTAGATCTCAAGTTAGGGTTTGGTTCATATACCCTCAAAACTAACACCTGGCAAAAGAAAATGATACTCCCATGTATCTTGTTTTTCCAGCTTTAGTAAGATATAATTGACATATAATAAAGTGTAAGTTTAAGGTGTATAATGTGATGATTTGTTATATAGTTATATTGTGAAATGTTTACTACAATAAGGTTAGTTAACACATCCCTCACCTCACAAAGTTACATTTTGTGAGTATGTTGTTAGAGCATTTAAGCACAACTTTCTTAGCAACTTTCAAGTACACAATATAGTATTATTAATTATAGTCAGCATGCTGTAGAGTAGATTCCCAGAACTTACTCATCTTATAACTGGAAGTTTATACTCTTTGACCAACACCTTCCCATATCCCACATCCCTCAGTCCCGGGACACTATCCATCTAATCTGTTTCTACGAATTTAGTTTCTTTTCAGATTTCATATATTCCAGTATATCTTTACTGATAAAGAAAATGCTGTCTTGACTGAAAACAATAACTCCCTTACTGGGAATAATTAAAAGATAAACATCAAAGCGCTTCACACTTTAAAATGTCATATTTGCCCGTGTTTAACCATTATTTAAATCTCCACACAAAGCTGAGTATTATTTAAAAGAATGATAATACCCTCTAATATGGATTCAAAAAGGATAAACACTCTGGGAAACTTTGTCTTCTTTTCAATTTTATCTTGACCCTGGCTCTGCTTGTATTTTGGTTAGCACAAAGATACATATGAAACACATCACATTTGATGTGTATTTTGACATTAAAAACGAAGCTCTCTGAATAAAGTCAGCTACATTAAAGAAAACATCATTTTAGCCTTCTTGTTGCATTTTTTCAATGTATTTATTTTAAAAATATATCCATGTAGGTAAGTATGAATAATTATGAATAGTAATCATTTTAATATGTCTATTTCTGTATATATGACAAGTTAAAGAAGAGATGCCATCTTTTAGAAGACTCTAAATAACACTGACAAAGCACAGTGGTATTCTTATGAACAAAAATATCCAGAAAATACTAATTTAAAAAAATATATAGCATTGCTCTTACAACATTTTGAAGGAAATTTAGCTATCTT